>NC_056562.1:3091723-3140067 GCF_013358625.1 Macadamia integrifolia | reverse complement strand
CCAACTGGCATACACGGCATCCCTTGATCACATGATCGACATCCTTTGCAATGCATGGCCAATAATATCGATCAATCACCTGTGCAAGAGTCTTATCTTTCCCAAAATGTCCTCCTAATCCTCCTCCATGTAACTCTCGTATGATGTGATGACGTAGGGAAGAGTTTGGGATACAAAGCTGTGTGCCAAAGAACAAGTACCCATCATGAATAAAGTACTTTAGGTGCTGCCCACCTTGTTGTAACTCCATAAAGACAGTGCTGAAATCAGAATCAGATGTATAGTCACCTCGTATCTGATCTATGTTAATAACATGTGCTGAAAATGTGTTAAGTGTGAGCACTTTCCGGCTAAGTGCATCAGCCACTGTATTCTCTTTTCCTGCCTTGTACTTCGTAGCAAATACAAACTCCTGCAAGTAGGCTACCCATTTGGCATGTCTATGGTTAATCGATTTTTGTGAGTGAAGGTGCTTCAAGGCCTCATGATCAGTGTACAAAATGAACTCCTTACCAATGAGGTAGTGCCTCTAATGGCGTAGCACTTAGACGACTGCATACAACTCCATATCATAAGTCGAATAGCACTTCTTGGCCTCATTTAATTTTTTGCTGTAAAAAGCGATGGGGTGTCCTCCTTGCATTATCACTCCTCCTAGCCCAACATGTGAAGCATCTGTAGCTACCTCAAATACTTTGTCAAAATCTGGTAGGCGTAGGATGGGTGCCTCGGTCATCTTCCTTTTCACAAGAGCGAAGGCTTTGGTCGCTGCAGCTGTCCATTCAAACTTCCCTTTAGTCGACTTCATACATTCAGTGATGGGTGCCATTACTGCACTGAAGTTCCGAATAAATCTCCTGTAGAAGGAAGCTAACCCATGGAAGCTACGAACTTCTGTTAGAGTCTTAGGTGTGGGCCAATCAGTGATGCTCTTGATCTTCTCCGGATTAGCTTCAACCCCCTTTGATGACACTATAAATCCAAGGAATACAACCTTGGGCAGCATGAAGGAACACTTCTTGAGATTAATGTATAACTTCTCAGCATGGAGTACTCTCAAGACTTGCCTCAAGTGATCCTGATGATCTTCTTAGTTCTTACTGTATACCAGAATGTCATCAAAATAAACAACCAAAAAGCGACCAATGAAGGGATGAAGGACCTGTGTCATCACCCTCATAAAAGTACTAGGTGCATTTGTCAGACCGAACGGCATGACTTTCCACTCATATAAGCCATCCTTGGTCTTAAAGGGGGTCTTCCACTCATCCCCAGAACGGATGCGAATCTAATGATAGCCACTCCTCAGATCTAACTTGGAAAAGACCTTTGCCCCGGACAACATATCCAACATATCATCTAGTCGTGGTATAGGAAACCTATACTTGACTGTTATCTTGTTGATAGCACGGCTGTCCACACACATACGCCAAGAACCATCATTCTTTGGTGTGAGTAAAGCTGGTACTGCACAAGGACTTAAGCTCTCCTCAATGAAGCCCTTCTGTAGTAACCCATCCACTTACCGTTTCAGCTCGGCATGCTCAGTAGGACTAAGTCTGTAAGCAGGAAGGTTGGGTAAAACCGAACCGGGTACCAAGTCAATTGCATGTTGTATGTCTCTCATGGGAGGCAACTCATCTGGGAGATCATCAGGGATTAAGTCAGAAAAATCAGATAGGAGCTCTCTGATAGGTGCACTATACGTTACCTCAGGTTGGGTAGTGACTTCCCTAGTAACAAGTGCCACAACCATTCCAGTCTCATGACTTGTGCGTAAGAACTGTTTATGGGAAATAGTTAGCAACTCCTTTGTGGGCAGAGCTAATACCTTATTCTCATTGTCAATGCCCTTCTGATTTGACCTTAATGATCTCTTCCGCCGTATTTCAGCCGGCACATTTACCGGATAGAAAGTTGTAGGAACACCCTTCCACATGAAAGTGCACAGATTCTTCTTCCCTCCAACCATGGCATCATTGTCATACATCCAGGGACGACCAAGCAATACATCTGTGAGTTTCATTGGGATCACATCACACCAAACTTTCTCTTCATATCGGTAAAGTTTCAAAGGGACTGAGCACCTCTTATTCACTTCTAAGGTATTACCATTCAGCAAGGATACCTTATAAGGCTGAGGATGTGGGTCAGCTTTCAAGGTTGCTTTCTTCACAAAGGCTTCAGAAACAACATTGACACAATTGCCACTATCAATGATAATCTGACAAGTATGCTCACCTGACTTCATACGGCTGTAGAATATGCAGTTACGTCGCCAATCCTCTCCTTTGGTTTCAGCCACCAATATGCGAGTAACAATATTTATTCTCTGAGTATCATCCTCATTAGTGTTTTCCATATCATAGTCATATCCACCATCATCATCATCATCTAATGGGTAGGGATAAAGAGCTGACTCATCCTCCTTATTGGAGTCTTAAATCTCAGCTACTGCATTAACCTTCTGCTTATGCGGACAAGACTTAGAAAAATGTCCTATCTCTTGACAATGGAAACACTCTACCTTATTACTACCTGTTATGGGTGCCTTTCTGTTATGATCAGCTCGTGGAGGGACAGTGGACTTTGGAGGTGCTGAGCTACTAGGTTTTATAGCTGGAAAATTCTTCTTTATCTCCCCAGCTTGGAACCCAAACCTTCTAACTAGATGTGCTAGAAGCTCCTCTGCTCGTTGGGCCTTATCAAAACAATCCCTCACTGAGTGCACTTCAACAACTCCGATACCCCTGTTGATTTCAGCTCGTAATCCCAGTCGAAACCGAGACAACAATTGCCTTTCATTCTCCCTTATGCCTGTACAAGAATAAAGTGCGTCAAACTTGTTCATGTACTCGGCAACAGTCATAGACCCTTGACGAAGAGAGTTCAGCTGGTCTTGTATGCGAGCTTTGAAGTTGCGTGGCAAGTACTTATCTGATAACTCAAGCTTCATCTCCTCCCAACTAGTAGGTTCTCTACCACGATCTTCTAACTCTAGCTCATAGGTCCTCCACCACTCACGAGCAGCCCCAACTAGCTTAGCACGAGCTAGCTTCATCTTTCGTTCTTCAGGTAACTCATAATAGTCAAAATAGTCGTCTAGAGCCACTACCCAATCATAGAACAATTGGGGGTCATATCTCCCATCAAACTCCTTGAGATCGAGTTTGACCTTCTGTGAATCTCCAGAATACCTCTGTTGCACGGGATGCTCAGTCTCAAAATATCCTCTTACATGCTCTTTAACAGTAGGTTGTGCTATCGGAACCCTCTGTGGTGCTCTCAAATTAGGGTTTGCTCTCCTGTTAGTCAACTGAGCAACTACATTCAATGGGGTTTCTACTTCGGGTGTTGTACGTGAATCGCCAGTAGGCTGTTGTGGTGGGGTCTCTTCATTCAACAACCTGACATCCAATTCAGCCTTCAATTCAGTCAGTAAGGTTTTCTGTTCAACCTTCATCTCAGTCCTCATAGTCTTTAGCTTCTCCATAAGAGAAGCTAGGGTGGGGGTGTTGTTCCCAGCCATGCTCTGATACCACTTAATGTAGGAATGGATTTGACAACCAAACCAGCCCCAAACTGCAGGAACTTTTAAACTAAGAACAACCAAAACCAATAGCAAACTTATAGCACAAAATCAGACTTCAACCACAAACCAGAATTGATAAACGATCTCAATGAACAGTAACCAGAAGCGAAATAAATCAGCAGCAGTCTTAGGATTAAACCAGAAATTTTAATAACAATATAACACCTCCAGCAGGTTCAGATCACAGATGCTAATAGTCCAGAATGTCACAATAATACAGAACAAAAAACAGAATCTAAATCTGCGCAGATTTGACAATCGGCCAGATTTGCTTGACAGTTCACTTCGGCAGATCCAGTGGTCTGATTGACCCAAAAATTGGATCGATCCTCCCTCTGGATAGGATTATCCTTTGGTCAGAATATGCAGGCCATCGGATGGCTGGTTCTCCAAAAACAGCTAGGCCGATAGGAAGGAAAACAGAGAAAACCAACCCAGAAATCTGCAGAGAAGTTTGATCACTTACCTGAACTGCTGGAGAAGAGAATCCAATAAGAAAACCAGAAAAGAAAAGACCCACCCGGACTTCTCGCCGCAGAGTGTCGATCGGATCACACACCAATCCCTAACCCTTGATCAGACACAAAGGTATAGCCATGGAGTAAACCCAGCGGCAGCAACATGAAGCTTCTCTTTTTTTTTAATTGTAAAAATCGTCTCTCTATGATGAGAGCTCTCCTTTATTTATAATAATGATGGGGAGAGTTTACAAATAATAGTAACTCAGAGTTACTAAATCAGAGTTACTAAAAATTGATTACAAGAAGTTACTAAAAACTGAAAATTAGAATCTAATGAAAATAGAAACTAGTCTAGACAGAAATTAGAAACTAACAATGACTTGAAATTAGAATCTAATTTAGGTACTGAAATTAGAAACTAAATAACCCCATCTAAAAAAGAAACTAAAGAAAAGGAAACAAATCACTGAATCCCGTATGCAACCTTAGAACCCCTAGTTTAGACCCATAAAAGTAGCCCAATACACTCCAAACCACATGGACTGAAGGCCTAACACGTATACAGCCCAACCCTAAGCTTATTCCTAATAAAACAAGCCTAGTTTGGTGAAGAATCTGCATCAATAATTATAGTTGTCTTTGTGAAGGGTAAGAATCCAGATGTTCAGTAGTAAAAATCTTAACCTATGATGATATTTGCAAAGGAAAATTGACGGGTGTAGTGAGAATTAAGGAAACCTGATGGGGAGTGCTAATAATTACAACAAATTTTGGAGTATCTTGCTGAGGTCCTAAAAATGCTAGGGAGCGATGAACACTGTGCATTTGTCTTAGAGGAATAGTATCCATATTCCATTGTTGCAACTAATGACGGGGATTTTAGTCCTTGGGAAGTAGCTCCATATTTTGATCATGTGAGGTGATACGGTCCTGGAAGAACTTAACCCCATAAACCAGCTTACAAGGTGAGGGACCTAAGACCATATCAACCCACATCAATTCTCAATAGCAAAACCGATGTGGGATCAACCCCCATAAGCTGATATGGGATCGTAACACACCACCACGCTTCCGAACCCGACGTCCACGGCGGCCCACTCCGGATCAGGTAGCCCTTTCTAAGCAGCTTTCACTCTGCTCCAAGGTTTTTGCTTAGCGGCAGGTAGCCCTTTCCTAGTAGCTCTCACTCTAGCACCAGGTCGCCCCTTCCGCGCGTGGGTTTAGGCCAAGGATTGGATGCTCTGATACCACTGATACGGTCTCGGAAGAACTCAACCCTATAAACGAGCTTACAAGGTGAGGGGACCCAAGACCATATCAACCCACATCAATTCCCATAGGAAACTGATGTGGGATCAGCCTCCATAAGTTGATATGGGATCGTAACATGAGAGCATCAACATTCAGAGCTTGCATATTTTCGCAGAAAGAATAAAGATATACATATTGAAGATTCATTTGTATCAAATATGGCATGGTGAATGTTATGGTGCAATTTTTTGAGCATGCTCTTCATAGTAGTCAAGGTGTCGCTTAGGCGTCCAGAGTTCATGGGCCAAGGCGACAACCTGCCTTACAACAACAACAACAACAAAGCCTTGTCCCAACTTAATGGGGTCGGCAGGCGACAACCTGCCTTGTTGACACTAAATGAGTTTACACTTATAGATGTTTTGTTTATCATATGTTGGTTTTGTTAAAGTGTCTACCGATTTAAGTTTTAAGGTGTACATGACCCATATGTGCCATGGGGGTACATATGTGTCATGTACACACCGTGCTTGTGAGTTTAGTTTTAGTTAGCCTGCTAGATAGATTGTGTTTTCTATTTCATACCTGATTTAGTTTGCTTTTGTATCTAGGATAGAAGCTTCCTATTGATTGTAATTCTCTATTATATACGATAAGGATTGAGAACAATACCTCACGCGATTCTGTTCTTCTAATAGCAAAATCATCTTCTTCTCCCAGCGTCTTCTTCCTTGTGGTACTGCTGGTTTATTATATCCAATATTGGCATAGGTTTCTCATATTAGGTCATTCCTAGCATAATTATTTATATCATATTGCATTGATATGGTTTCTCTGATACATATAAGCATAATTATATAAGATTATCATTGCTATATTACATGTAGTCATATACTACATCCCTAGGACACTTAGGTGATGCCTGGTGGGGGTCATGTCACCTAGGCGCCTTTCAACACTTTGGGTTGCTTCTGCTTGGTCAACCGAATCAACAAGAATCGGATATTTGATGGCCTATGTGTATGGAACTGGGCCCTTGCTGTTTCAACTGCAATGTTCATTTCTGTTTTTGAGAAGTGTGTTATTGGAGGATTAGAAGAAAAATGGTGGAGCATGATTGGATCCCAAGTCCAGGCCTCAACAATCCAAGGTCCTTACTGCTGGGTCAAACAACACCTTTGGCTCCTCCTCTAGCTTCTTTAGTAGTGATTGAGGCCTATAAAGGAGTCTCATATTGAAGTTGATGGGATCCTATTTATGGTGGAGAGACGAAAATCTAGTTTTAGATTTTTACAGTTGGTAGCCTTTGTATCTCACATCTTTACATGGGTTGTATGCTTGCTTTCCCAAAGTTTCCATGTAAAGTGCATTCCTAGATGCTACACATGTTCTGACCATATACAGTGAAGACAAGTAATTTTGGAGAAGCTGTACTTGTTGCACCTAGTCACCTACTTGAAAAATTTTCAGGTAAAGTCGTTATATATCCGAAAAAGGGGGGGAAAAAGGTGTAGGACTGGCACCAGTGACTCATTGAGTGACTAGATGAGAGAAATTCAATTATTATGGTTTGACCTTCTGCAATGAACCAAATTTGCACCAGCCAAAGTCGCCTGGACTCATAGGTGATGCCTTGACAACTATGGCCATTAGACAGATGTATCTTGGCAAAGAATAAAGATGAGAACAGCATATAGGAGATTGGGAAATCAACAGTATTTAAAAGGAATATAGCTTACAAGATGAAACTGACAGATTTGATAGAAGAATGGAACTTATTAGTTGGAAAAGAAGAACTAAAACAACAACAGGATATATTGGTCTCCAACCAACTTGAAGGTCTCCCACCTATCTTCTCAGAGGCATCTTACCCAAGCTCTGTCATATCAGTGATGGTCTCTCACAACTCACAAGCACACACATGCATAAAGCACTCATAGGTTTACAGTCAAAAGCGTCTGCATAGGAGGCTCAACATCTTTATTTATAATCATCTTAATCAATTACAAAATGGAAATTCCCAATTGTGTGGGGAGTATACTTGGCTGCCAAGGTAACTAAGAAAAGTAACTAACATTAACATACAAATTTGCTGGAAAATAGAAACTCCTGTCAATCTAGTTATAGACTCAATAGCAATACAAGAAAATATGTAAATACTGAAATAGTAACCGAAGGTATGAAATCCTAAAGAATATTGGTAGCATTTCTCATCCATGCCAGCTGTCCACATGGGCCCAGAAAAGTTCATGAACAGTACCATGTGGACATTAATCTTTCTTAATTCTTTTTTGGTCCTTTTCTTCTTCATGCTTTGATCTACATCAGCTGTTGTCCCTGTTTTAGAGGTTAAAATTTAGATTGGCTTTGTGAAAATAGGCAATATTCTGTTGGAGAAGAATTCCTCAGATCTAAATCATAGACACACAAGTCCTGACTGCAATATATTACATCCCTTTTGACTTCCTAGCACCCGTGGTCACCAGTTGGAGATGCTTTATAGAGAATTTCTTCACAAACAGTAAGAAATGAAAATCCGTTAAACTTTTTGACCGGGAAGTTGCAAACTCTTAATTGTAAAGGTAAACTTTTTCTTAGTTCCTCTGGGGAAATTGTTCCTTATAGTATGGGGGGTAAACCTGTATGGTCTTCGGAGGACAATTATTGCATCTAGAATTCCTTCTCCGACCCCCACATACCCCCCACCCACGCCAAAAAAAAAAAATAAAAAAATCTGTGTTTGAGGATATTTCTGTTAAGGCAGTAATATTATTTTCTCTTTTGCCATCGTTTCTTTCCTTTTCTTTTTATTTTTATTTTTTTAATCTGTAAAATCTGTGTTTGGGGATATTTCTGTTAAGACAGTAATATTATTTTCTCCGTCGTCATTCCCTTTGTCTTTTTTTTCTGGGGTGGGGAGTGGGGGTGAATAATGGATCATCTAGCTTTGTTGCAGATCCTATGTAAAAGGTTAAGAGTACATTGTGTGAGCTCATTTCATAGCATTATTGAATAAAATATACTCCCAATAGATTTTGACAAAAAATATTGGCTGATTGCATCTTCCATATTTTGTTTTATACACTACACATGCTTTGAAGAATTCGTACATTTCTTTGTTTGACACCGAGATGTACAGGAAGGCCATTTCCTGGCAAGGAGCTCACTAATGAATTCAATGTCCTGGAGGCTGGTCTTTGGAATTCAGTTTCTCTAGACAAAGGTATCTCTGTATTTCCATGAGATAATGAGGATGATGTGATCTGATGGGGACCTATCTTACCAACAATTTTCCTCAGGATGTTATAAAGGGCAAGAGACAATTTCTAGGCTCATCACATATGACGGGGTCAAACAGAAATTGTGGGGCATTCATCTGCCCACCCCTGCAGAACCAGGCAGCCTCATTACAGTAAATGGCAAGAAGGTACCATCATTTACCATTCATGATAATATTTGAGGTTTCCTATTATCTTATTAAACAATGTGCTAGATTCTAAACAGATAGGAAAGCTCACAAGCTGTGCTGCTGGGAGAAAAAATTCCGAATATGTTGGCCTAGGGTATATCAAGAAGAACACAGCTTCAGCTGGAGATGAGGTAACTATTGGAGAAACATTAGGTATAGTAGTGGATGTTCCCTTTCTAGCAAGGCAGATTCCTTTGACGAGGTCCAGTGGTCCTCGACTTTAAAGGATCATTTCCCTCGAGTTGGAAGGGATTTGGCTGGTGTATGGTTTGGTTGAGATTTTGGCTTCATGTTGTATATAGATCAAATTTAATTATAAAGAGAAATTTAACAGTTGTTGGGAGGAGCATCATTTGTCAGTCAAAGGCTTAAATAGATACCGTTATTTTGCAATGGAAATACTGAGTTGTTTGGGTCTTGAATAACTGTTTGATTGAATAACTTGAGTTTCATGAACGGTTGGCAGAGAACAACAAAATTGTTTGAAGCACTAATACAACCTCAAGGGCCACTTGTTTCAAAGAGAGGAGGATGGCTTATTCACATTTCATTTAATGGTCAGAAGCAAATTGAAAGCTAAGCAACTACACATCAACTATACCGAATAAGTTATCATATTTCATGCATTACTTGACATGAATGGATGGTGGGTATTGAACCTGCATCTTCTCCTTGGTAAAGAGAAATTTTATCATTCGACCATATCCATTGGAATCTTTAGGTGGTTTCATGGTTTTAGGTATCAGTCTGATCAGCTGTATCGGGCATAGTCGATACTTAGCAAAAAGGATTCTTCGAAGGATTACCTCTGCACCATCTAAGAGAGAAGATTAAGGCGGAATGGTTAATCCCGAGCTTGAGTTCTCAACAGCCTATTGATTGGTATGGTAACAAGGTTCACATACTTTTCCTCACTTCTCTCACAGACCTCTCTCTCCCCTCTCTTTCTCAGTAGAGTAAATATATATATATATATATATATAGCAACTGGTTAGAGTTCAATTCCCTTTCAAAACTCCCTGTTACTAATGTGTGAGCTTTTCTATGAGCATTGATGCTTGGTCAGGCTGTGTGACAGCTCCACAATAGATTTCTCCCACTGCAACTGAATCTGTGTGGCCATGGAAATTGGAAACAAAGAATATAGGATCTGGAAAGGTGGGACATAAGCAACATGTTCATCTAGAGTCAATGACACATTGTACATAGGACCTCTCAATATAGAGGTGTTACAAGGTTAGATCATTTGCATTCTTTCCTTGGAAGATCATTTTGATATAATGATATTGCTCGCCAAAAAAACTTGTCAGGTGAAGCAGAGATACAGAATCGAGTGAGTTAGTTGATCATTCTGCCTTTAGCTCTAAACAACAATGCAGAAGTCAGAAGTTGGTGTCTTAGAAGAGAATAGAAGTGTGCTCTCGATGATCTGTGAAATCCACGGGTATGAAGCTCGTTTGGCCTTCTGGTGGTGGAGTTGGTGATACCGTGATGGTGGTGGCGGTGGTTAAGGGTGTCAGTTTAGAACCGAAGCCGGCAATTTAAAATTTGAATCAAATCAAATCGAACAAAATCACTTAAGTTTTGGTTTCAAAAGCTGGATTTTTTTTTTTTTTTGATTTGGTTTCATGATTAAAACCATTGAATTCAAATAGAATTACCTATTTTCTAACCGAATAAGGCACTAAGTAAAATTAATTTTTTTTTTAACTATTTCAACCAATGTGGATGATGAATTCTACTCCTTTTAAATGTTTGAAAAAAATATTTGGTGGATTATGATCCTCACAAATTAGTGATTTTTTCCTTTTGTTGGTGAAGATGTAAACAATTGGCCCAAACACTTAAAATACAACCTAAACTAAATATGAAACCAAATTCAAACAAATAAGGAACTGAATACAAAACTGAACTGCATAAATTCTGTTCAGTTTTGGTTTTAATAATGTGTTCCTATTCTCGGTTTGGTTATTTTTTTTTCCTGCATTGTGTATCTTGAACTGAACCGATTGACACCCTTATTATTGAGGTGGTGGTGGTGGTAGTTTCGTCCCTAACAGAAAAATGAACTAGTTTCTAGATTGGTCAGCTATGGCCAACTCATATGAATCAACCAATACAGTAAATCTAGTTTCCAATTAATTGGACGCCTAATAAGGATCAGATAAGATGCATGTAGGGGTGTCAAAATCGAGTCCAACTAACGAAATCATGCTGAACCAAATTGAATCAAAATCGATATGAACTTACTGGATCTGTTTTAGGCTAGGGTTTCACCTAAACCAAACTGAACCGCATTGAAATCAATGAGAGACTAGGCGTCCAGCCGGACCAGCCCGTCCATAGCCTACGTGCGTTGCGATCGTGTCAATAACAGATCCAATTCCCATTTGATTCGTTGGCGTGCGAGTGAGAGAACCCCTCAGCTCGCTCATTTCTCCAAGGTAAACTCAGCCTCTCCGGTGGCCTAACAACCCAATTGCTCCCTTTCGATTTCAAGAGCTCAAGACTCAAATCTGTTAAGATTTTAGGAGAGCTACATATTGATCTATGGCTATTTCCTCTCACCGGAGTGCACTCCAGCTATTTGAGATAATGCTCTGATACCCATAGTTCATAATCTTCGTGCAAATTGGTATCTCTCGTTGCAGGGATCATGGCATTGAAGCAGAGGAAGCTTTGTTACCATTTGTGGGAGAACTTTAGTGGTTGTCGATTTTATAGCTCCAGAGTGGACTGGGATAAGCTACGACCCATGATTCTTGAAAGAATCAAGCGCAGGGCTAAGGATTACCCAGTTCGAGCCATGATTCCTGTCGCCAATGATGTCGTTAATGCCAGAGCGCTTCTTATAGAAGGTGTTTCTTCGCTTATCAAATTCATCCCAGTCAAGGCTTGCAAGTGAGTCTCACACCCACAATTCTTTACTTCTTAGGATTTCAATTTTTTCCAAACTAATTGGGATGCTAGGTTTTCAAATGTGTATTAATTTTGGGGTGAACTATGGTGTCAATGATATTTATTGAAGTTTTGTATATATTTGTGTTTTTTTAGTCATATCATCGAATTGATAATGAGACCCCAAACAGAACTATCTCAGGAATATAGTTTGTTGCACAAAGATTGATAGATTGTTTATTTGTTTTGAAAGGAATGCAAATTTAGAAAATAGAATCAGATGTGATGAGGACCCAAATTGGAATTGACTTGAGACTAGATTTTTTGTTCAAAAGATGCAACTAGCTTTGGATTTGAATTTAAAGGGGGTAGAGGGAAGTATCGAATGTCTAGTTCAACATACTGTAAGATTTATATGTCAAGATCACCAATGATAGCATAATTTAGAGTCTAGTTGAAATTTAGCATTGAACTTCTCGTTTGTCACTGATTAGTTTCCTTTTGCATTGATGGAAAACTATGCTATGTTTCTAAGATGAAAGCAAAGTAGCAGCTAATGAATTGATTAATTACAAATCACTTGTGGAGATTGGGCTTGAACACACCTTGGCTGCTGAAATTCTCACAGAATCAATTGGGTAATTCAATGATCCATATTAGTCCAGAAAATTCAAACTATAAGTCTATACTCTAGACAAAAAAATCTGTAGTTGTTTGATGTCTTGACAATAATCATCAGGTGTTGGTACCAGTCTCATCTTTAAACCATTTAAACAGTACACTGTTTTAAAGTAAATTGAATATTTAAGAAAAATCTACATGAGTTAATTGAAACCATGTATTATAGCGTAGAATTATTAATTTTCCAAGGCTAAATAAGAGGAAGGGTGGTGGGGCAATATTAGAAAATATACTAGAGAATAAATGTAAATAAGACGCTGTTATGGGTCTGTGATCGGTAGCTTTGATAAAAAGTAAAACAAGAAGAAAGGAAGAGAAATCAGTAAGCACCAGATGCTCATCAGTTGCTAACACAGCAAACCAGAAAATCAAATTTTGTTAATTCAAACTCACTCAAAATGATAGGTAAAATGCCTTATTTTTTGAGTAAATTTCTAGACTTGGGAGACAGGGAATATGAAAATTGAAACTTTGTGGAGTTTCTGAACCAGATTCAACAGCCCTCTTACAAAATAGAACCTCAATATGGATTCAATCTAGCCTAGATCTCTGAATAACAGAAAGCACTAGAATTTAGAAACTAGACCCCAATCTCATGTAACTAGATGCTACCCATAATATCAGCCCATTAAAACATCCTTTCACAACAAACAAACCATAAGTAAAAAGCCCCAATGCCATACAACCCATTGGGGCCTTGAAATAGAGGTTAATTAGGCCGAGTTGAGCTGGGCTGCCTGCATCAAGCCATCTCAGATTTTAGTGACAATAACTTGCACTTAGCCAATCGCCTCTCAGACAAATTGGCACCAGCATTGCCTCTCCATGAAATTTGCTCCGGTTCAAGTCACTAGGGCTGCACACCACTGTGAGTGGTACATGCAGTGATCTGCACAGGCATACACTTGTTAGATTCCCCCTCCCTTCCGTGTTGTTGCCAAAAATAAAAAATCCATTGACATAGTAAAGTTCCAATCCAAGTTTCACATGTCTAATTTCCTTCTCTGGATAGTTGTTTTCTTATGAGGTGTTTCATCATATTATAAGAAACAGAAGACACAAATACTTGTTAGAGATGCTAAATTATGTCTTTCTTATTTTTTCTTATTCGATTAATTAAAACCTATTCAGGTTCTGCCCAGAATTATTTATCAGTGAGAATGGCCATCTGATTCGAACTTGCCATGGTTTTAGGCGACATGCCAAGAATCAGTTCCATACATGGATTGATGGTACCTTGAATGATATTCTCGTCCCTGTTGAAACCTTTCACCTCCAGAATATGTTTCAAGATGTCATCACGCATGACCAAAGGTTTGATTTTGAGCGTGTTCCGGCAGTCCTGGAGCTATGTTATCAAGCCGGGGCCAATGGATGCCTGTACAATAGCAGCTCAACATCGGAAGCTGGGAAAAATGACAGTGTTGTTGCCAAGTCCTTGTCACAGCATGAGCTAATGTCAGTGGCACGGTTAACTATGGAGGCATGGGAGAGGTTTAGATCCGGTGTCCAGAAATTATTGTTGGTTTACCCAGCAAAGGTCTGCAAATACTGCTCAGAAGTTCATATTGGGCCCTCTGGTCATAAGGCACGACTTTGTGGAGTGTTCAAGTATGAGGGTTGGAGGGGCACCCATCTATGGCAGAAGGCCAAAGTAGATGATTTGGTGCCTCCCAAGATCATTTGGAGGCGGCGGCCTCAGGATCCCCCAGTGCTTCTGGACAAGGGACGTGAATTTTATGGGCATGCTCCGGCTGTGGTTGAGCTGTGCATGCAAGCTGGGGCTACTATACCTGTCAAGTATTTCTGTATGATGAAAATGCAAGGTTTTCCACCACCCCCTTGATGAGCAAAGGACAGACAAAGTTTCTTTCTCATTATCAAGCCTGTGTAGAAGTTATTCCCAAAGAGGTTAATAAGTTGGTTTAATGTGGTTTCGTTCAATTCAATCTACTCCAATACATGGCATAATGGGTACTAGATTTGCAACTTCCAGTGCATCAACTGCTTTGGCAGCACCAAGATTGTGTTATCAAAATGTTTCCAATATGTTGGTTCAGGTCATCGTCAAATTGGTAATTTGTGGCTGTAAAATTGTCTTAGCTTTGATCAGTTTGATTAGGAACCATCTTTGGTTTTGTAGCCTAATACTCTCACAATCTTAATGGCTGAGTTATGCAATTCCTCATTAGCTTTGGAGTCTTGCAGGTCTAGTCAAGTGGAGCCTAGGGGTTTCCTGCTGATGTATGAATCTTTGAATTTGAGTCTTTCAGATCAGAGACAACAGATATGTATGTACATATTATTTATTTTCATTAACTGTGGATTTATTATCACAAGAGATCAGTTCTCTCTCTCTCTCTCTCTCTCTCTCTCTTACACACACACACACACATATATATGCACCACTCACAGCTGGACGTGTCACCTGTGTATGTGAACATATAAAGATACATAGCTGAGAAGAAATCTCCTAGATGAAATTGATAAGAGGGTTTCACAACCATCTCTCTGGTTAAGTTTCAGCTTAATACAAGTAAAGCAGCATGTTCAAAAATGAATTCAAAGTGACAACAAAATTGCAAAATACTATTAGATTCCTTTATAATGAAATGGCATCCTATGAATTTTTGTTACTTTTTAATCCATTCCCACGCTTATTTAGATTGAAAATTGATGGATGAGATGGCATGGGGTCATCTATAACATGAACCTGCTTGCACACGTTCAATTTATGACACATGGTAAGAAAATATGACCTTTTAATTGGGCATATCCACAAAGTTTTGTGACACTAAGGCTGCGTTTGGAATGCATCTCAGAATGCATTCTAAGATTTCCCCTTTTAGATGATGGTTTTGGTTAAGGAAAGCCTTCTTTAGCTTAGATGTAACAATGTAGCATTCTCAAAATATCATGCTTTGTTTTTGTGTGTGTGTGTGGAAAACTATTACACATTTACCATCAAGACTTTATCCATTGTTGCAGTTCCAACCATTGGATAGATATTGTCAAGGTAATAAAAGGATAGTCAGGATTTTTTTTTTTTATTGGCTTACATGGGAAATTTCAGAGTCAAATTTAATTATATAATCCATGTATTGGCAGTTTCCCATGTATATGTAGCTATCCATATGTTTTCAATTATACTTCAAAAATTTAATTTTCTTGATTGATTTTTAAAGCTTTTGGAATCTAAATTCCAGTTACTGAATGTACAACTCAAATAGTGCTTACATGAGAGTCTCTTTCATCCTCTGAATACTTTTTCTTTCCAAGTATATTTTCCTTTCAACTTCTCATAACATTCCTCATTCTCCAGAAATATGGATCATCTACATTAATCTTAGGGTCAATCTCATCATCAAGGGGCAACTCATGGACTAATTGAGCTGCTTGCTCCACATGATCCAATTCTAGGAGGATTGTTGGGTTACCCTGAAAATTGGCTTTTCTTGTTGCAAAGAGACACCTTCTGTCAATAACTGGATCCTCTTGTCAATCTCTTCTTCATAAAGTATCCCATGAAACAGGTCAAAGATACCATTAAGGACTTGTGGTGAAAATTCTTTTCAAAGTAATGAATTGTAGAAAAACAAGAACCTAAAGTGATGCAGAAAAACAATAACAACCTAAAATGATGCAGAGAGAGCTCTTGCTAACCTTTAAGGCCTTCAGCCTTTTAACGGACCTTAGGAATCAGTCCATTAATGCAAGTGATAACATACAAGACATCGTATCCCCAACAAGAACCACATCTAAGACACCCAACAGCTACCTCAATACTGTCATCAGTAGGATTTTCCAGCAGTATAGTGAACAATTCGAAAGCAGTAAGCTCATGAGTCACTTTGTTGATTCACAAGATGAGCTATAAATTTAACCATGCCCAGAAATTGAGGCTTGCCATCATTTCTCTTTGTATGCTCCACTGCAAAATAACCCTTCTCAATAAAAAAATTTATCCACTTCAGGAAACTTGGAACTGACAAAAGCATTCAATAGCAAAAAACATCTCTAAATGCCAAGGGAGACCAACTGATCAACTGTGATTTCACAAATGATCGCCAAAATAGCCCTCTTCCCCGATTTAAATTGTTCTTTGAATAATTCTATGAAGATGTCCTGGATGTTGGTTGCATCAACCAAATCCATTATGTTCTTGCCAAGAGTAGTCCATCCTCTTCTCCATTTTGGCTACTTCACTCTGTTCTTGTACTTCTCAATCATTATTTTAACAATCGCTTTGGAATCCCGCAGAATTAGTCATTTTGACTCAGAATCGACAATGGTCAATTCCAATTAACCCGATTCTATGTGTACCGAGTTTGACCAAGTTAAGCCAAGTCAGTGATTTCATCATGATTAGAATCAGAATTGAATCAAATCAATGGCGATCAATTTTGTACCCGATTACGTGCTCGTAAACCTTATGATCAATATTTAATTTTTGGTGGAATAGGCATTTTCCAGAATTACATTCCAAATCATATTTGTAGCAGTTGTTAGTCTACAAATTTTAAGCTGACTTGGATGAAAAAGAAAACAGATGTTTAATGAAACCAGTATATTGTATCCTTAATATCCCTTGGGATTGAAATTGCTAACATTTGTGTCAGAATTTGATCCCCCAAATACCCAGTTGATATCCCAATTTTCTAGATATTATTATCCTAAAGTCAAGTAGATATGAAGGTAAAAATATATAGAAATCCTTCATCTTATAATTTATAAATTTAAATTAAATTATACATTTATCAAATCATGTTGTATCAGATTAGTCCAAAACTTTATTACTTATTTGTCACACAAAAAAAAACATTTTAAATTTCCATTAGAAATAGATTTCGTTAAAGAAAAAGCTTTTGAATAATTTTATCTTATTAGATATAGGCAGAGTCTGAATGACACATCTCTATAAATGTCAAATTATACTAAGAGTAACATTCATAACCAAAGTATCAAAATGGGCATCTTAAGCATAAAGAAATACATCAGCTTTTAAAATAAGGAAAAAATGTACGCACATATCCACCATTTTCTCTCGAAGAGAACATGAATGGATCTAAGACCCTGAAAGAACTTTGGTTACTGAGCTCTGCAATGATGCAACAGAGTCAATGGTAGATTTTGCTAGCCAACTTATTCCAACTTTAAGTCGATGTTCATCAGTCGGTAATCTGATCAAATATACCATCTTCCTTGCTGGAATATTAACAAGAAAAACATGGTTAGGAGATAACAATCCAAAAAGCAATGCAAGAATACGCAGACTTTACCTATATGACCAATAGGACCTTCCAAGGTTAACCCATCAATGAAACTTGGAGAAAGTGCTGCATCATTCCTACCAAGAACCATCATCTCACCCAGATTCTGAAACCTGCATTTAAATGATAAAGTTTAATTACTATTGGTTAGGGGCAACCATTTGCAGAAATATATTTTTAAAGAGTCCGACAGTTCACTGCCATTGAGCAGAGAGAAAATTATGTTGCATTAAAGTTTAATATGGAATAAGGTAACAGTTAAAAAGTCTACCGATAATAGAAGCATCAACTCAAGGTTGGATAAGATGCAGAACCAATATTGCCCCCAACTCAGATGTGTCCTGGTTCTTTTTCCCTAGGTACCTAGATGTTTCTTTTTTGCATGTATTGTTCACCATTAAGAAGCCAGTCTATGTTGCCACGGTAGAATCCTTCATATCCTAGCACAAAGACGTGGCCAAAAGATACAGGTCCTTCTACCCAGAAGTTCTATAATAGAAAACACTACGATAGTAGGGGCATATTAGTTTCCCCCTTAAACCTGGAACAAGCATCAAAACCCACTAGCAGCCACCAAAACATCTCTTCAGGGTAATAATGTCAAGCTCAAAACTCCAATACACTTTCCAGCAGTTTATTCAGTTTTAGCATCCACCCGCCCCCCCCCCCCTCTTTCTCTTGGTTCCCTTTTGATTCAATTCCACAATGACACAAACTCACCGGTGACAGAGGAGGCCCATATTGAATCATGAACATAAATATAAATGGAGAGGGTTTTGATTTAATGAGAACAAGAGATGAAACACTATACTGTCCTATGCTCCTATCGGATCCATTCATCATCCATTGGCCAAGGCAAATTTTTTATTGCCATGAGGCCTTTCAAAGACAGATCCGACAATTGCTAAGTGAGGAATCATGTGAAGGCATCTGCATAGAATTGGGTTCAAAAGGGTACAATTCCAACAGATATTATCCAAATAAAAAATTGTAGAAAAATCATTCCCAAACCCCAAATTGGGGGGTATCAGCTGTACCTAGTTCAAGGGGAGTTCATCACTTGGACCCTAGTTAGAGAAAATGCATAACAAGATTAAAGAATGATGTGGTTAACATTCAGACCTGAATGGTAACAGAGGCCGGTCATTGATTGCTGCCCAAATATTCCAACCAGCATAGTCTGCTTGCTGAAAAGCAACCTGAGAAGCAGTTTGAAGCAATTATAACCAAACAGAGACAAATGTTTTCATCTATATACCCGTAAATCATTAGAGGAAAATTTAAGTAAGTTTTTCTTCATTTTTCTTCCACTGGGAAGGGGGGGAGGGGTTGTGGGAAAGGGTGACGGGGGCAATGAACTGCTAAAAAAAAAAATCCAATGGACACACCCTGTGGTGCAATTTTGGGTTCAAAAACCCTGTTTGGGATCGCCATGGGCCCACCCAAACACTAAACAACTAAAATATTAATAGTAATGGCAAATTTTTAATTTAAAAAGCAATTAAGACCTTTAAAAGTAAAGCAATTGAAAGGGTAAACACGTTGGGACTTAATTCCAAAAGGTAGGTAGCACTTGGAATAGAGGAACAAAGGGAGGGGAAAATTTGGAATGAGAATGTATTGAAGGGACATGTGGGGATAAGGACAGAGGGGAGGGTTAATTTGGGAAACCAAACCTCAAAAAACAATATCGGGGGAGGGGGGAAGGGATCATCTGCAACCTCCCAACCAACAAGGTGCTGGTGAACAGGAAGTTTGCTTCAGAGAGATCTCCCTCAAGAGAAGTCCAACCGAAGTGAGACTTTGGGTGAAGGATCACCACTCAAACCCCTCTTTATTCCAACCAATACCAATTCCAACAATCAGAGACTAGTTTGAAAATCAACTGCTGCAAATCAAACCTGGCGGTAGAAGCAAACCAGACTTGCAATCGTTTGTAAAATCAACCACCTCCAGTGAGCTTCTGGACTCCAAACTAAACAATACGGGCTGCCCCTAAAGTGATTAATAACACTCCAAATATGAGGATGAAAGGACTATGGATAAGGGTATTGAAGATGGAATATGGTGGCTATGTTTTATGCTAGACAGGTTACAGCAGTTTAAGAAACTCAAGCAACCATAGAAGACAAGGACAGAAGAAGGAAGAGCAGAACCATAAGTAAAATAAGGAATATAACAAATAATGGAGGAAAAGGAAAATAAGGGAGAAGAAAAGGAAATCCAACGACCAACCTGGTCTTTCCCTGATCACTTCTCGATGCCTAACTCTTTTCATTCTGTTTTCTGATTTTCATCACTAGTACATGTAAATATAAAGAAAAGCTCCTATCATGTAAATAGAAATCCAACTCAGTATGGAAATCAACTCAAATGGGAAATAAATTCACTTAAGGAAACTACCAAAAAACTCCTACATAATCTACCCACCATAATAAAATAAAAGATTGCTCCTATGTAATCTACCAGCTTCCTTTTGACCAAAAACCAGGTTAGGCCAGTTACATCTCTGCTTGGTCTCCAAAGTTAGTTGTTCCGAATTCCGTCCATCCATGTTAACGTAACTGCATTAACTATCTTCCTCTGAAAAGAACTTGACCTCATCAAATTTTGGATGAGGACAAAGGATACCCTCCTAGTCAACTCGAAGGAGAAGTGATCATGCGGTCCTCTTAAGCTTGATGGTCAAAAGGTCCTTTGCAGGAAGAAGCTTCATCTTAAGCCTACCATGCTTGAAGGAATAAGTGTTTTTGTAGTGACAATGTTGCACTTTCTTATCAAATAACCATAGTGGCCCGAAGAGGATGTGACATACCTTCAGAGCTAGAGTGTCACATTGCAATGTATCAATCAATTCACAATAGAATACATGAGCAAACACTGATTATTGATTTTTAGCTTGGTAGTCTTCGCCCAAGAAACTTTGTAGGGATTAGGATGTGGCTTTATCCTCAAACTGAGCTTGCAAATGGCATCTTCAGACATCATTGGTACAACTACCATTGTTGATTATCACAATGGACATACTGCCGTGCATCATACTCAGATCTGGAATATACTATTGTGACGCCAATCATCCTCATCAGAAACCTTATGTGCATCCAATAGTAGAAGAAAAACGTAGCAATATTGCAGGCCTGTGGCTCTCTATCACAATCACAATCATTGATCTCACGCTCACTCTCTACCTCCAAAAGTATTATTTTGTTCTTCTGTTGCTATTCGGAAGCAGTAGCCATAGCAAATAGATGATTAGGACACTGAGGAAAAAAAATGTTCGACCCCTTGCATGTAAACACTATATGTCAACACGTGGCTATGGAGGTCTCTTGGAACCACACAGAGGTCGAGAATTAGGATGGTTCGATCGTGAGGATGCCATAGAGAAACCACTAGCATGTGACTCATTAAACAACTTCTCCGGTTGAGAACGTTTCTTGCTAATGCTATCACCCCAGGAGAAAGTGTGTGTACAATTATTAAGTGTAGGGCCTCTTTAGACTCTCTTCTACTATTATGCCACTTGTATTGCATCCTCTATCGTAGGAAGTCGACTAGATGCTACTGTCACATTGATCTGATGATGCAAGCCATTGCAAAACTTTCCCACCAATCCCCTCATCCCACTTAAAACCAGATCGAGTGGCTACGTAATAAAATTTGGCCACAGACTCCTCTGCAATCATATTGTTCTGTCTCAGCTGTGCAAACTTGAGGTGTATGCACTGCTCATAGTCGGTCAGAAGGAATCTCTTGTTCATGGCTTCACTCATCTCAGCCCAAGTAGTGATTTTGCTGATGGTACTTGATATACCAGACTAGAGCATTGCCCTTCAACTTAGCCTCTACAAATAGAATGTTTCTGGCCTTGGTCAAACCATAGCATTTGAAAAATTATCTCTACTATGAACCCAATCAAGATATTGTTCCATGTTGTTGTCCTATAAAAACTGAGGACATTCAACCTCGCTTCTCTGTCAGCTCCAAGAAGATTATCATGTCATCCGGCTCCATATGGTGGTGGCAGTGGTGTAAAATGAGGGGGTGATGGTGGTATATAATGTGGTGGCGCAATCCGTTGTGGAACTGCACCACCAAGACCTCCTCGTCCCACACTCAAACTCAAAACAAGTGGCTAAGTAATAGAACCTGGCGACGTACTCCTCAATTGACATACTATCTTGTCTCAACTACACAAATCTGAGGTGTACACGCTGCTTGTATCAGTTGGTTGGAATCTCCGGACCATCGCATTTCACATCTCAGCCCATGTAGTAACTTGCCTAAGACCTCGAGTATAGTTCTGCTACTGTTGTTTAATCCACCAAACTCGAGCAGTGCCTTTCAACTTATCCTTTGCAAATATCAATTTCCTGGCCTCTGTCAAGTTGTGCCACCTGAAGAAAATTTCCAAACTGTGAACCTAGTCAAGGTATTGCTCTAGGTTGTGGTCCCTATAAAAATCAAGGATGTCCAACCTCGCCGCTTTGTCCATTTCATCTTCGTATCATCTAGCCCCATATGATGGTGGTGGTGGTGGTGGTGGAGTAACATATGACAGTGGATGTGAGTGATGATGGGGTGATGTGTAGCGAGTCTTGTGAAATGGCATCAGAAGAATCCCCATATAGCATGGGATTGTTTCCCTTTTAAGAAGTTTTAATCTTGCCAATAGACGCCTGCACAGATGCCATCATAGTCTATAGAGAATTGACATTGCAATTAAGTACATCGACACTTCCCTGTAACGAGTTAGTGGTACCCTCTATTGTGGTCACTCGCTCAGTGAGATTAGCAATGGCTGTACCACTTTCATCTTTATTGGAATTAATGTGTTGAAGATCATTATTACTCACCATAACTAAAGGAATTTGCTCTAATACCAAGTTGATGTGATCCTAGGGTTGGAAGACCCTAATAGGGTTCGCTATGGGCCCACCCAAGAGTGCAATAGCCAAATATTAAGTAATGGAAGTTCTGAAAATAAACATAAGATTCAAAGGAAGCGGCGATTTCGTAATTATAGAAGCAAACCAGACCTTTAAAATAAGACAACAGGGCTCGGGACTAAGTAGGAAGTTAATTCTTAAAGTGGGGTAATTCTGTAGGTTAACATAAAAGAGACGAAAAGAGGAACTAAACATCAATAGAGGGCAAACATGTAATTTCAGCAAGTGGTTTGTTTGCAAATAAGAAGGTTGATCATCTTCAACCTTTGGTCACTGTAGAGAACAAAACAGCGGTTGCAGAAGCCTTCAAACTTCAAAGTCAACCCAGCTCCTCAAGCAAGGTCATCCGTCTCATGGATTATCACTTACAGGTTCGTAATCTCTAGCACTACTGAATCCAAGCCTCAATGACATCAAACAGAAAGCTTTGATCAAGTGTTAGAGCTTGAAATTTCTCCAGGCTGTAGGCAAGAACCAGATCTGAATGTTGGTTCGATTCTTACAGCAAGAAAAGATTCGGGAAGTGATACTCCAAGGTCAGGGTCTCCTATAGGGTGACAACCTTCACTTGAAATCTCAGGTTCAAGAAACCTGATACGAGGGTTTCGTTACTCTTCTTCTCAGTCTGGTAACGTCATCAGTGGCAGGAATAGCAACTGGGTAGAAGAAGAAGTACGCTAACAGCAAACACACCACACCGACACAACAATTCATTCAATTTTCAGTCCAATCTCCCTACCGCATTACATGTCCAATATAAAGGAAAGAAAAACCTGATGTAGATTCCCATCATGGGCTACAATACCACATGAGGAAGGGGCAGCCATCGAACCAGCCTTTGGGCTGAGTTCGACCCACCCCTATGCTGGCCCATTGGTCCTACGCTGGAAGTCCTTTAATTTCCCTGTTCTTAGTAGTTGGTTACACTTTTAGAAAGTCCCTAGTAGCTGCTATTTTGTTTCTTAAATTAGAAGATAGAGGTAGTTTCTATTTGCATTAGTTGCTATTTTGAATTAGTTTCTATTTTGCACTAGTTTCTAATTTGATTTAAGCTTCTATTTTGTAATTTCAGACCTCTATATAAAGAGAGCCTGCTGAAGACACAAATCAGTTTTGAATTAATGAAGTTTGTTGCAGCTATTTGCTTGCTCCCTCTCTTGAGAAAGGAAGATAAACAGCCGGGATAGCTGTGGGTGAGATACCCAGGTTGAGATAGCCATTCCCACCCACATCTATCTTGCTTAATATCTTCTTTTCTTTTTGTTTAATTTAGCGCTAGGCGCTAATCCTAAACCGCGACATGGCCGATGGGGGCATTTATGTCCTATCAGCCTCATATCTCTGTGATTAGGTTTTTCTTTTTTATGGGGGTATTTTTGTACTTTTCTTCAGCACCATTTAATATAAGTTTTGAGGCATAACCTGCAATCAGACCAGAATAGTATGATCGCAGGTCACTCCTCTCTTTTGGGAGTCCCCTTCGATTGCACCTCTCTCTCTCTCTCTCTTCTCTCCTCTTTTCTTCTTCTCTTCTTTCCTCTCTTTCTCTGTTTTGATTACAGGTTTCTGGAATTGTAACATGATATCAGAGCCTCTGTGATCAAGCCTAAGGTTTATACATTCCTCTCTGTTGACTTCATTCTTCCGCTAACATCTCTGGTGTGCAGCCGCCTACTGCTGCGTTTACTATGGCTTAAATCACATGGGTGTTAGATAATGTCTCTTTGCTCATTTTATTAATTGACAATTGAAGATTGATTTTTGACGGGGTTTTTTTATACCTAATCGATTTTTGCCCCATGGTCTGTAACCCTAAACTCTAAACCCTAAACCCTAAACCTTAAACCCTACAGGTGATTGTTTGTTTGGTGATGACCATGGAGAGATCAGGTCTTGATAATATGGCTCTGTAATAGAATCCCCCATTTTATGGTACCATATAGATCTGCATACAGGTGATTGTTTGTTTGCCTCTACATCAGCAATCCTTTCTTTTCTATTTTTTTTTTTTGTTCCTCATGGCTGAGACCAAAACTACCACTGCTACATCTTCCTCGGACAATGTGAATGTTCAGATTACCTCTATCAAGCTCAAAGGAAGTTTGAACTACCTACTTTGGGCTCAATCTGTGAAGGTTTATGTCACACCTTGCCTCTAATAGGCTAAGGCATGCAACATTGGACACCTCACCGTATCCAGTTAGCCTGTTTCTCCAAGATCTAGACTAGGGCAGATCATAACACCACAATCACACTACGAAAGATCTGAGTTTATATACATATGCACAGTCCAACAAAAAATATCTTACATAAGCTCCAGTGCCAACTAAGTGATGAGGTATATTTACAATTATCCATATGAGAGTTACATACCTTACAAAAAGAGAATATTCACAATTTACAGTATCTCAGTAGTAGACTATATACATCAGAGTATGCATCAACAGGAATACGTACACAAAAAGACATAGGAATAGTCCATCCTATTCCTCAGAAGAACTGGCCTCCGTAGGCACAGTCGTCGCATTCGCAATCGAGTCCATGGTCGATTCCATCTTCTTGAAGGTTGGCCAAGTTATCCATGGCCACTATCTCATAATCAGTGCAGGAAGTCGGCAAAATACTGGGTTCAACCTCGACATCTAGGAGTAAATAGAAAAGGTGGGCACTGGTAATGCTCAATAAGGGGTGAGGGAGAACAAGCACACACATCCATATGCAATGCATGATCCACAAATAAAGAATGATGCTCATGCATGCTCCACACAGAGAATGATGCTCATGAATCCATTTAATTAACTATACAAAATTCCTAATCCATTACTAGGTCTCATCACCTATGGGTATAAATGCTACCAACGTAGGTGGTATACCCTACCTTGTACGTTGGGCCTTAGGTATACAAGCTACGTCGCAGGCAGGAGCCAGCCAGTGCCAGTATGGGTCTCGGGCCACACCGGCTAACCCCTAAAAAGTAACCCCGTATCGTAAATATATTCACAAGCATACAATATGTCGTATCCTGTCTCACCTCCATAACTGATAACACACATCTCATCAGAAGTGCATTGCTGATCAGGCAGCCACATAATTCGGGATTAGTCCGTACCTAACCCCCTACGGACAAGGGGTGTAGCACTTGGGGTTGTGATACCTAACCCAGCATTCTAAATGATGCTCATCCAATCATTGCAATCACATATACAAACATGGGCACTTGCACGGACCCATCTCACTTGTCTTACTTTTCTCATGTCCATTCCATCACAATAGTACCATCAAAGGATAGATGCAGATAAATGCAAATGCACATGCACAAGCAATTTAATGCATGAACAACATTAAACAGACACACCAAAAGAATGGGGGGTTGAGAAGGGCACCCATTCACCTTGGTATTCAATATTTGCAAGTTCACTTCTTGGATTCAAGAAAATTGCCACACTGTCACTTATGTTCCCTATTCAACAGATATTTAAATCATTAGGTACATCACAAATTCCTACATTTTACCCACTTGCTTTAAGTATAGCATTCCCATACCCAACCTATAGAGGTCTTTGTCTATTCCTTCCTATATACATATTGATTCCTTAACTTCTTAAACATTTTCTATAATGGAATTAGATATAGAGAATCATTAATAGATCATCATTGGATGAAGGGGTTTCATCCATACTTACAGTCCTCGAGGTCATATGAAATTCCAAACATTGGACCCTACAGTCATAGGTTATGTCTCTCATTAATTCTTATATATACAAATCCAAACTTATGTCCAAAGGTCTAGTAACCTGTTACACAACCCATCTGGCTTCGGGAACCCTAATCGGTGGGTTACTTGGGTCAAAACCGGCTGGCCGATCAGGACCTGTCGGTTCTTCCTTTTATTCTGCAGAATCTGATTCTGTCTTTTCCATACTCTGTACTATGGTTGCTGTAGTGCCCGAATTGCATCAATTTTTCATTTTGAATTTCCAATACTTATCTTAGGTTAGTAAGGAAAAGGTTAAATGCCAAGTTGACCCAATTTTGGGTTTCAATTTATTACACCCAAAACTGATATAGTCCAATTCTGCAGGAATAGTTTAGGAATTTAAAGAGATCTGCAGAATTAGGGTATTTCTCATGCCTTGGCCATCAATTTGAGATGAACATTTATAAGTACTAACCTAACCTAATTAATTCAGCCCCTATTGCATAATTCCAACTTGAATAAAATTATGTTCCTAGGGTTTTGGCAGAATTTCCACCAAATCAATCCTATTCCAACTCTTATTGCACAATCCCTACTGAAAATGGAGGAGTCCTAGGTTCTAGGGTTTAGCAGAGATAGGGTTTTTACCAATTGGGTCCCCAGTAGCCCACAGAAATTAGGGCTTTTTTTTTTTTTTTTTACTGGGTAGCTATCTTGCTCACAGGGAGTCCCTGGCAGTAAACAATTGGGTAAAACCATAACCCTAGCTGCCCAATCTACATGAAATTACCTAATTAACCCTGCTGCAGTAGTAAGTTCACTTACATGGGTGCAGGGTTGATCTGGGAGCAGCCTGAGGTGAGTGAGTTCCCTCCTCACTTCTCTTTCTTCCTCTTCTTCCTTCTCTTTCCTTCTTCTTCTTCTCCTTTCTTTCTTTTTCTCCTTACTGTTATAGCAACCACGATTTTTATGAAATCTCAGCCCATTATAACCCTTATATAGGGCAGCCCAAACAGACCCTTAGGTCTGTTTGGCTGGGCCCTAAATGTACATTTATGCGTGTATATATATATACCTAATAAATCTAGATTTTGGTTAAACAATTAAATTATTTCCCCCATTAGTTATTGACACTAAAATATACATTTCATACCTTATTTGAGCTTATTCATATAGGGGCAAAATGGGGATTTGCACACTAGGGGTGTGGGCCCCATGGCACAAAAACCAAAAAATCACATATAATACTTAATTTAATTAATATGTAATTAAATTTGTAAATTTAATTTTCCTTTTTTTTTTTTGTATAAAATATGTATTTTAACCCTCAATTAGGAGTCTTTCCATAAGGGCAAAATGGGAATTTGCACAGCAGAGGTGGGCCCCAAAGTGCAAAAACCCAAAATTAGATTCTGCTAGGCAAAATTGGCTGGCAGGTTTTGGACCTACCAGTTTTGGTGCGATCATACCAGCACTAATGCACCAAATCCCATAAAACTCCGTAGTTAAGCGTGCTTGGGTGAGAGTAGTATTAGGATAGGTGACCCGCTGGGAAGTCCTCATGTCACACCTTTTTTTTCCCCTACTATACTTAGTCTTGTAATCAAACTTACCTCTTTGTCCACACCTCCTGATGAGCTCCCCAATGATGTTGGCAAGCTGAACAAGAGCAGGTAGGGTCACTTCTGCCTTCTTGGCACTCTAGAGCTACCAACCAGGCTAGCATTGGATTTCTCTGTTCTTTCTTTTTGCCTGTCCACAAGTAGGGGTATAATATTAGATTAGGGTGTTACAGTTTATCTTATGGCCAAGGATAAACTTCAATATACTATCTCTGATTCTCCCCAGTCGTCTGATATGGGATATAATGACTGGATGAAGGACAATGCATTAATCTTGATCTGGTTGTGGAATAGTATGGAACCAGATGCCGCTGCCAATGTCATGTTCTACACTACTGCAAATGGAGTATGGAATGACGTGAAGAAAACATACTCTTAGGAAAAGAACATGACCCATATTTATGATATTTATGAGAAGCTATTCCAGTTTCGCCAGCCTGACAGATATCTTCCAGAGTACTAATGTGCTTTCAAGGGCATGGTTGAAGAACTCAATGTTTTCCAGCCCTTGACCATAGACATTGACAAATTGAAAGTTCAGCGCAATGAGTTTTTTGTTTCCAAATTTTTGGCTGGGTTGAATAATGATTTGAAAGCAGTGAAGGGCCATCTACTTGTAAGCGATACTGTTCCTACTCTGAATGACATTTATTCTTCCATTAAACCTGATTAGTCTTCCAAAGACAATTTTTCCTTCCTAGCCAACCGCGGACGTGGTCGTGGTAGCAGTCGTGGGGGAGGTCGTGAGTCAGTTGGTCGAGGTTCTAGTGGATCGTCGTCTGATCGTGCATCTCGCCAGTGCACTTACTGTGGGAAGTCCAACCATACTGTCGAGACTTACTGGGCAAAGCATGGCAAGCCATAGTGGGCCACTCAGTTAGCCAATCATGCAGTGTCAGACGATGGTACTGACACAGTGTCTTCCACTAATACTAAGTTGATAACTTCCTCAGGAGATTCGTCTACCAGTCTGCGCGATGACATCAATCAGTTGCTCTGGCGCTTGCACACTCTTGAGGCATCCTCTAATACATCCAATGGCGGGCCTACATCCACTGCCACCCTAGCTCATACAGGTACCTCAGCCCTTCTTACCACTACTTCTACCCCCTGGATCATTGATTTAGGTGCTTCTACCCATATGACTGGTAAGTCATCACTTTTTAAAACCTTTTCTTCTAATACCAATTCTACATCTGTTATTCTTGCCAATGGTGCTTCCACACCAATTCTAGGCCATGGTACTATCTCACCTACATCCTCATTAAATTTATCTTCTATGTTACATGTACCACAATTTCCATTAAGCCTTCTCTCTGTGAGCTAGTTAACTAGTTCATTAAATTGCTCAGTAACCTTCTTTCCCTCACTTTTTTTTTTCAAGATCTTCACACAAGGAAGACGACTAGTGGAGGGCGTGAAAAAGATGGTTTATATTATCTTAACTGTGGCTTTCCTGCTTCTTCTACTGCTGCTACTACTGTTGGGGATGTGACTCCTTTCCAATGGCACTGTCGTTTAGGACATTTGTCTTTGTCCAGGTTGAAACTTTTATTTCCTAGTTTTAAATCTGTGCTTAGGTTAGAATGTGAGGCCTATGAGTTGGGAAAACATCACCGTGTGTCCTTCCCATCTCGCTCTGTTTCTCGTAGTCCATCTTTATTTTCTTTAGTCCATTCTGATGTATGGGGTCCTTGCAAAGTTAGTAATAGATTTGGTTTTCACTATTTTGTGACCTTTGTGGATGATCATTCTCGTCTTAGATGGTTGCACATGTTAAAGGGCAGATCTGAATTTTTATCTGTGTTCTAGAGATTTTATAATGAAATAAAAGCTCAGTTTGGCATTTTAATTAAGATTTTTCGATCTGATAATGCTTTAGAATATGCCCAAAATGATATTTATGATTTTTGTGCCAACCGTGGAATGATGCACCAAACTAGTTATGCCTCTACCCCACAGCAAAATGGGGTAGCAGAGCACAAGAACCGGCATCTCCTCAAGGTAGCTCGAGCTATTATGATACATATGCATATTCCTAAACATTTTTGGTGTGATAGGGTTTTAACTGCATGTCACTTGATTAATCACATGCCTTCTTCAGTTCTCTCAGATAGGTCTCCTTTTTCTATTATGTTTCCTACCTTGCCAAGTTTTCCTTTTCCTCCCCGAGTCTTTGGATGTGTGTGTTTTGTCCATAATTTGCATGCACAAGTAGATAAATTATCTCCTCGGTCTACTAAGTGGATTTTTTTGGGTTATTCACGTACTCAGAAAGGGTACAAGTACTATGACCCTATTACTCATAGGAACTTTGTTAGTGCCAATGTGACTTTTTTTGAAGGCACATCATTTTTTCCTCCTCAGGTGTCTCAGTCTGGTATAGAGTGGACTTCTACATCTCCTCCACCCATTCCTTCTCTCATTCCCTTTCATGATGTTCCTAGTGCTAGTGACTCACCTCCTCTACAGCCTACAGGTTTATCAGTGCCAGAAGGTTGGACAGCCGAGTGTAGATACCAATACTCCAGATGATTCACTTCCTCCATTGCTGCCTTCCACTGGTGAAGCTTCTCCTCCTTCTCCGCCTGATGACTTACTAATTGCTCAAAGGAAAGGTACACGCTCTTGCGCTAAAAAATCTATGGTTGTGTATCCTATTGATAACTTTGTTTCCTTGTCTCATCTTCCCTCGACCATCCATGGTCTTGTCCTGTCACTTTCTACTAACCCTATTCCCCGCACCCATAATGATGCCCTTACGTATCCCAAGATGAAAAGCTGTCATGGATGTAGAAATGGATGCTCTCTTGAGTCGTGGTACCTGGAGTCTGATAGATTTACCTCCTGGTAAGGATTTGATGAAGTATCACTGGGTGTTCACTATTAAGTATCACTTTGATGGCTCTGTTGAGCAGTTGAAAACCCGTCTGGTTGCCATGGGGTATACTTAGACATATAGGGTTGATTATTTTGAGACCTTCTCCCCGGTTGCTAGATTGAACTTTGTTCGTCTACTTATTTCTCTTGCTGTCAACTTTGATTGGCCCTTATTTTAGTTGGATATCAAGAATGCCTCCTTGTATGGTGACCTACAGGAAGAGGTGTATATGGAGCAACCTCCTGGTTATGTTTCTCAGGGGGAGAATAAAGGTCGTGTGTGTCACTTATACAAGGCTATCTATGGACTTAAACAGTCCCCTCGGGCATGGTTTGACAGGTTCAGTACTACCATAGTAACTTGTGGATTTTCTCAATGTTATTTTGATCATTCCGTCTTTGTTCATCGCAGAGGTGATAAACTGGTGGTATTGGTAGTTTATGTTGATATTATTATTACTGGTAATGATGAGGCAGGAATTTCTGAAGTGAAGGCTTATCTACAACAACACTTTCAGACCAAGGACTTGGGCCAACTTCACTATTTTCTTGGGATTGAAGTGATCCAATGCAAGAAAGGGGTCAGTCTGTCTCAAAGGAAATGTGTTGGACCTTTTATCTGACACTGGTATGCTTGCATCCAGACCTGTTGATATCCCTATGGATCATCACCAAAAGTTTAGGGTTAATGATGGCGAACCTCTCCAGGATGTGCATCAGTACAGGAGTTTGATTGGCAAGCTGATTTATCTTACTGTGACTCGTCCTGACATCTCTTGTGCTGTTGGAGTTCTCAGTCAGTTCATGCAGTCTCCTCAGAAAGCACATTGGGACATGGTTGTTCATGTTCTTCGCTACCTAAAGGATGCTACTGGAAAAGGGCTGATCTATCGTTCTAATCGGCATATGGAACTAGTTGGCTATTCTGACACTGATTGGGCCAGCTCTGCTAGTGATCGTAGGTCCACTACGGATTATTGCACGTTTGTTGGAGGTAATCTGGTTACATGGTGTAGTAAGAAGCAGACTACCATTGCCCGGTCTAGTGCAGAAGCAGAATACAAAGTTATGGCTCATACCACTGCTAAGTTGATGTGGCCACGATCTTTACTTTTGTAATTTCTGTTATTACTTATTGTGAGGGGAGTGTGTGTGGATTAAATTAAACCTATTTGAAGACATAAACAAGGATTGAAGCCTGTGGAAGACCGGCTCCAAATCTCAAGGTTGATTGCAGCTTGTTACTGTTTTGAGTCAAATCTGGCAGGGCCTTTCTCTCCTATTCTGTCCAGCACTTTGAAGGCCCTTTGGAGGGTTCAAAGGTTACTTCAAGGGACGCACTCGACCTGGGTTTCAGCCCCCGCTACCCAGCCAAATTTCAACCACAAGTCTTTCCCTGTTCTGGCCGAGACCCAGTTCTGCCTGGGAATTGTTTTCTGCTATCGGGTTTTGTTGCTGGGTTATTTCTTGCTGCTGCAAGTAGTTTTCTGGGTATTTCTAGTTCCTTTGGGACAGGTTTAGTCATCCTATTTTTCTGGTTTCTGTTTTCCTTTTTCTGGTTTCTGCTAAGACTGACTTGAGGGTTCAGATTTGAATTGGTTTGGGCTATTTAACTATTGGGAGTTTGTTTACCTAAGTGTATACCTACTTCTGCATTAAAACATATCAATGAAAACCAACTGAAATAGAAAGTAAATAATCCCAAGAAAAATCCCCTACGTATCTACCCAACCTCTTAAAAATAAAGAGAATAAAAAAAAACCTAAACATTGTATCCTATGTAGTCTACCGACCCTTGCCGGACCAGAAAATTGTGTTGGGCCTCCAAAGAGGGTTGGTCTGGCCCAGCCAAGCCAAGCCAAGCCAAGGCAACCGCATCACTAACATATTAATAGAAACCCAACTCAATATGGAAATCTACTCAACTAGAAAAAAAGAAAAGAAAAGGAAACTACCAAATAACTCTATGTATCTACCCACCAAAATAAAATAGAAGATTCCTCCTATATAATATACCATCCCCTTTTTTAACAAAAACCAAGGTTGAGCCGGTTGTGTCTCGGCTTGGGTCTCCAAAGTGGGTCATTCCTGTCCAACCATGCAAACACAACTGCATCACCCTGTGATGTGCTAAATTAAAATAATTAGGGCCATTTCTTAATTTGTGGGCATCATCCTTGCACAGGGGCCATACACAGAAAAATTATATTCAATATACCTGTGCAGTGGCTGGAAGAAGCCTTCCAGAGGCATCCCTTAAAGCGGCAGAGTCACCAACTGCAAATATACGTGGGTGGCCTTTGACTCGGAGAGTTTCATCTGTTTCTGCTTGGCCCCTGCCATTAATAGGAAATGCATAGGGCTGATCACATGGTTCTAGTGGAGGAATCACAGGTTTATTTCCAACTGTCCATAGAACTATATCTGCTTCAATAACCTGACTTTGTAAACCTCTTTCAGCTGGTTGAAGATCTAGGAAAAAATTATCATCATCTTTATCAAGATCTTGTTCTGCTCCAATATCATTATCCCCTCCAACTGCTGCCTGCTTCTCTGAATCCTCAAACTCGCCAGCTTTTCTTATGCAGCGGACAAAATAGCCCAAGAAAAGCTGAACATTCCTGGATGAGAGAACCTGGTAAAAAATGCAGAAGGAAGGCTTTAATTTTGGAGGTATCATATATGTACTCACTATGCATATAAAAGAATACAAAAAGAAAACAAACGAACAAAAAGTAACTAACAAATGATTAAAACAAATTGCAGGCTGGTGACTAATTTAACTCACAAATAGAACTGAATAAATTAGAGGACAAACTACACATGCATAGAAAAATGTATTCCCCCCATAACTCATAATGTGTTTTTGGAAAGTTTTGGTTTATGAAAGGAGCCAAAAACTATATGTTTGCAGCATAGTTTTTAAGGCGCTGATGCGGTCTAGAGATGGTAAGGCAGTGCTCCGCCTTATGTGAAGTGGCGCCTTATGGGTTTTTTTTTATATATTTTTTATTTTTTTAAACACATTTTAAAATTACTTGATGAAGATTCCAAATATAGATTTTTAATTGGTAGGTGTATGATTTTGTTAACACTTGAGATGTATGGGATCAGCTTTACTCCACCAAAAATAACCAAAACAAACAAAACAAAAACACGATTCACAAACAGGGTTTGGATTTTGTCAAGGGTTTTAAGAAAGGGCTTTGAGAGGGAGTCAAGGAACAAGGAAGAACCACTGATCTAGGCGACCATATTACTCCGGCAGCGGTGAGCTTCATTCTTCTTTGACAGAAGTGGAAATATAGTGGATGACCTTAGGGCTTAGGCACTCATTTTGGCATCATAGAGGTAAGTATAATAAATACTTGTATTTTTTATGTCTTCATTTCTTTATATTTATAATTTTGTTTCATAATTATGTGTTTATATTATATGTTTATATGTTGTGATGATTGATGATTGATGAAGATGAACTTAGTTTATTCACTTTATTGATTTGTTTTCTTAATGAATATCTTACATTGGTATGAATATGAACCTTTAATATTTATTTAACATATGAGTAATAGGATTCAACTAAGATTTGAGCCAAATAGATCGGTTTTATAAAAAAATTACATAGGAGCGTTTTAGTCAATAAGGCGACGCTTTATGCCCGCCTTATCGCTAAGGCGCTCCAAAGGACCCTCAAACGCCTCCGTTGCCTTACCGCCTTAAAAACTATGGTTTGCAGAACTTATTAAATGCCATACTGGTATTAACAATGTTCTCGAACAATTTTGATATCTGAAAGGTCCTAGTCATGGAATCTTTAAAGAAATTATTAAATACTTGCCTCATATTTTCATAGTATGGGGAGAGTGAGTTCTTACTTTAAGTGCTGCTTCCCTATTTCCGGGTGGGGCTGTTGGGCAGATTGTTTTTTCAACATTAATAGCTTGAACTATTCCATTATCCTGCAGTCGCTCTGATAGAGTAGCAGCCAACTCAACTCCACTGTAACCACAGCCAACAACAGCCACACGAATTGGAGATGAATCCTTGCCAAACTTCTCTCTCTCTAATTTTCTTAATTTTCTGTCAACCTTCTGCACCATAAGAAACAGACAGTGTTACCAATCTTCTTATCAAACAAGAAATTCACTAAAATGTGAAGCACAAAAAGTTTGATTAGAAAGATCCAAAACAAGATCCACTAAGCAAGCTTAGATTAGGAGTGGAAATTTCCAACATGAGATGCCAAACCAACACGAACACAATAATTACAGGGTTGAAAAAAATTTGACAAGGCATAACATGACACAGTACGGTAAATAAATGGGTTAAGTAATGGGTTGAATGTGTGCAACAAGCTTCACCTGTTTGACACGATAACCCTTTAAAAAAAAAAAAAAAAAAAAAGAAGCAGCTTTCATGTGTATATAATACCTTAACATTGATGAAATGTATAGATTCATGTTTTGATTAATGTATTTCTATGCATTTGGCTGAAATGTTTTCTTTTCTTGTCATTTACTATAGACAATTTGTCTAAAATAACTCAGGAAATAAATGGAATATGATCCAACAACCAAAACTACTATGACATGAACACGACCCGTTAATAAACAGGTAGCATTGGAATTGGGGTACTTCAACACAATGAAGAAATGGATCGGAAAGGGTTAATGCAATCTTGACACAACATGAAGATCACCCCCCACAACTCATTGCCACCCCTAATTTATATAATACCCCACCAACCAGATTGATAGGAGCAAAAGTGACCTTGTACTCACTCACCTTAGAAGATTTGCCTCAACGTGTTCCTATGACCTACCCAGTATCAGCATAAGTATTGATTCTGTTTGCTTACTTTTCAGTCGAATAAATGAATATCCTAGCCGTCTTTGCAATGCCATCAACCATCTATACTAGCAATGTATGAGAAGCGTTTAGTATAGAAAGGAAGCCCTTCACAAAATCATCTATACAACAACAGTGTTAAATAGATTCTCCCACGTGTACAGCATTTGATTCTGACACTCCACAGCTTATTAGGTGACACTCCTATATGTTCCTTCATCCTTTCTATTTGGCATGAACAAGCATCAAGCATATTCTAAGAAATCCATCTTCTCATATAGAAAAGTTCAAGTTGGCAAATGTAAATCATTTATTTATTTATACCTTTATGTAAGCTTATAAATAATAAAAGATAAAATGAGCAAGATATATCAATGTTTTGACACTAAATTATATTAAGAACAAGTCCCTGACTCCATGTTTCTCATGCATCCAATATCTGACTCCTTAACATCTGATTCCAACTCCTGTGTTGGCAACCATGTGACACTGGCATTTACTCCTATCTCTTCGGTCCTCCTAAGTAGGGTTTCTTTAATTGGCTATGAAGTTAGTTCTATCCACATGAGTAAAAGATTTCGGACGCTGTTAAGAGGAGTTGATGTCAGCAGGGGTATTTTTGCACTGTTATGTTATAATTCTGTCCTTATGTGTTAAGTACACATAAGTTATGTCCCTTCTTGTAATTTCAATTTTTATTATTAATATAGCATCCACCAACCCACGGTTAGAGAGCACTCTGTTTTTCTCTCAAACTGTGGGGTGTTGTCTCTCCCCTTTCTGTTCTCTCATCCTCTCCTATTCAATCTTCTACTTCTCTTCTCTCTCTTTCTTCATTAACAAGTGCTCATATCACTCAAAAGTGTAATCCAACTCTGGTGTCATGAAGGACCGCGAGATGCCTATCTTTGCCCGACATACTCTGCTGTCTTTGTAGAGTAAGTCGCCATCTTCTCCCAGACTTCTTTTGACGTCCCTCCGAGTACTCCGCCATAAAGTCCCAGAAGTCCAATAAAGTGGTAGAAACAGCAGTTGCGGCAACTACTGGGGGGCTGGACAGAAAATCTGCAATCGTCATTGGCCCTTCTTTTCTTGTACTTGATCACCAACTCGAACAGTTGCAGGAACTGAAATTCACTTCATCTGATGTGCCTCCTGAAGCTTGGACTGCATCTTGTAGATACTGGAGGGGCTTGTGATCATAGAAGCCTATTTGTAAAGTGTCTCCTGCTCGAGCAAATAGTGCCTCCAGTGTTTCACAGCCAGCACTATCGTGTACATCTCCTTCTCGTATGTTGGATGGTTTAATATGGTTTTACTGAACGTCGCACTTTGGTACGCGACCATTCGGCTAACTTGCCATAAAAAGGCTCCAAAGCATGAGTCAAAGCGTCTGTCTTGATTCCATTCCGAATGGCTTTTGAATACCTGGCATGGCTCGAACCGGTGCTTCCCCTACTCGTCAGCTTCTCAGCTTCTCAGCTTCTCAACCTGTTTTGTTTAATGAGAAAAGGTGATCAAAGGAGTGTGTTCAAAGAATGAGCCTCGGGGATTGGGTATCAATTATCGGTGTCACTGCTCCATGGAGGTGGGCACCAGACCTACAGTAATCTCCTGTTATTCCCTGGGTTGTTGGATCAGCACTGGCCGCAATTTATGCTATTATTGCATCAAAGGCTATGTTAGGTGCATCTAGACCAAGAGGATTCAATTCTCCGGCTTTGACAAGGTATTCAATCAGTCCCGCATTCATCTCTTATCCGTCCGAGTGAAACAGGTTCATTCTGTCTAGCGCAAGAAGCACCAGCTGCAGATCAATCCGATAGCATATCTATACCTAGGAGCAACACTGGCTAAGGATCCGCACCTGTAAGCGGAGCCGAGCAAAGCTGGGCCCCTACTAGTAAAGGGAAAATGGAAGTGTGCAACCACTTATGCTGTTTTTTTGTTTGGTAGAACCCTAGTTTTTTAACACAACTGGGGTTTCATCGTTACTATTATTGTGATTACTGGAGGAGTGATGGTCTGCATTTTATGAAGAAAAAAGTCCACTTGAAGATGCTCTTCGCCTAAGCTATGATTTGCTACTTTTCCTGCTTGCGCAGGGAACTTCTCTCCATCTGGATAAGGTTTTATCGTCTCCAGTTTTTTTTTTCCTCCCTCTGGAAGCTCAAGAATATCATTGTGAATATTGTTTTGACGATTGGCCATATTCTTCTGTTGTGAAAGATCATATTTCTTTCTTCTTTCAAAATCCTAAATTTTGGGGAGATTTTCCAAGAACCCTCATCTCTTGTGGATTGATCATTCTGATTTTTTGAAGACATATTCTCTTTATATTGAACTGTCTGTGGTCAAAATTCAGACCTAACAGACAACCCTAACCATATGCGATTTTAAGGTTTTTTTTATCTGTGATTGTAGGTCAATACCCTGCGGCTTGCTGTTTCCAATGTTTTTGGATGTTGTTTGAGCTTCTATGGTTCTCGTTTGCTTTTCCTTGCTGCGGGTTATTGTTATGTTTGTCTCAAATTCTTGACCCGTTTTGAAGATTGACGCGCTCCGACATATTTTGGTGGCGACCTGAATGAGAAGTTTTTTGAGATCTGTGATGGAAGTAGAGGGGTTCGACCGGATCAACCGCGATCCGATGGGTCGACCTGCGACTTGGAGTATATAATGTACTATCGCCTTGTTGAGCATTGTCATTGTATTTTGGGGTTTTTCGAGCTAGGGTTTAAGGGCGAGTTTTCTCGCCGCTGCTTGGGTGTAATCTCTCTTCTACATAGTGAAACATCTTCTTCTTCGCCCGAGGACGTAGCACACCACATCGGTGTGTGAACCTTGTTAAATCTTTGTTATGTGGATTTGTCTTGGTTTATTTATCGTACTTCTTGGTGTTTGATCCAACAGTTATCAATATTGGTTGTGTATTAAGCCCTGGGTGCTATCCCCTCGATTATCAAGTATTGCTATTTGTGGCTGGTTGCTTCTAGGTTATTCTTTGTGAGGTGATACTGCTTGATTTAGTATTATTGCTGATTCTAAAGCTCCTACGAACAATGTCAATGTTCAAATCACATCTATCAAACTGAATGATGCATCAAATTACCTTCTTCGGGCTTGGCAGTCAAGGTTTATCACTGCCAAAGAAAGATGGATGATCTAATCTTCTCCACCTGCTGCAATCTCACCTGAATATAAAGAGCAGATAGTAGAGAATGCTACATTGCTTTGTTGGTTATAGAATAGTGTCGAGCCTTCTATGGCTGCCAATGTTATGTTTCACACCATAGCCAAGGATGTCTGGGATGATCTTAAGGAGAGTTATTTTCAAGATAAGAATATGTCCATAGTATATGATTTCGCATTCAAGCAAAATGGCAAGTCTGTTGGTGATTACAATAGTGCTCTAAAGGGAATGTGGGAGGAACTTAATGTTTAATAGCCCCTCTCTACTAATATTGGAGTTCTCAAAACTCAGCGTGTTGAATTTGTGGTTGCAAATTTTCTATCTAGATTAGACTCTGAACCTCAGACAGTCAAGAGTCAAATATTAACCAGTAAGAAAACTCCCTCTATGAATGAGGCATATTGCAGGATTCAACAGATTGTGTCCCCCTCCCTGTATAAATCTGAATCCACAACCTCTTATAAGGACAGCTCTGAATTTGATGTTGGCAATGGTGGAGGAGTTCATGGCTCTGGTTTTCCTAGCAGAGGTCGTGGTTCAAAGGAGGTTGGGGACGTGGTATGGGCGGTCATGGTGGACAGAAATCTGATCAGTTCGTCAGACGGTGTACCCATTGTGGCCATGGTGTCATTCCTCTTTCTTCTTCTCTTTCATTATCTATTGTACTTCATGTTCCTAAATTACCCTGTATCTTTTATATGTTAGTCAATTTACAAATAATCTTTACTACATCACCTTTTATTCTTCCCATTGTGTATTTCTGGATCTCAAGACAAAGCCGACTGGTGGAGTGCATGAGAGGATGGTTTGTACTGCTTTGACATTGCTTACTCATCTACAGCGATGTCTATTACCTTTACTGGTGCTTCTCCACTTCATTAACACTATTGAATAGGACCCTCTCTCTCTCTATGGCCCCTAATTGCAAGTCTATCTCCCTCATAGATTGAGAAGCTTTTGAGCTGGGAAAGCATCACCGCACTGTTTTCCCGTCTTGTAGTGTGTTTAGGAGTAGGTCTTTATTTGATTTAGTTTATTCTGATATCTATGGTCCATGTAAGGTTAAGACCCGATCAGGTTTTTGTCACTTTTGTAAACGAACACTCTTTTTCAAAACAATTTTATAATAAAATTAAAGTTCAGTTTGTATTTTTTAAAACTTTTACGTACTGATAATGCTCTTGAGATTATTCAACATGAAATTTCATCTTTTGTTCTAATAATGGCATTATCCATCGAGCTAACAATTCTTATACACCTCAACAAAATGATGAGGTAGAAAGGAAAAACCGTCATTTGTTAGATATTGCTAGATTCCCGATGTTTCATATAAGTGTACCCAAAATTTATCGAGAGATGTTGTTTTGATCGCTTGTCATTTAATGAATCGGATGCCGTCTTCTATTCTTCAAAATAAGTCTCCCTTTTCTGTTGTTTTTCCAAACACCAAATTATTTGGCCAATCACCATGTATTTTTGGATGCACATTTTTTGTCCATAATCGTCTTGGCATTGACCAATTGTCTCCTTGTGCTATAAAATGTGTTTTCCTCAGGTATTCTCACACCCAAAAAAGGATATCTTTGTTATGATCTTGTCACTCATTAGTAGTTTGTTAGTGTCGATGTTACATTTTTTGAAAATACTCCCTACTTTGGTGGTGTTGTTCTTGATTTAGGCCAAGTCTCTCCTAATCTTCCACCTGTTCCCAAATTAATTCCTCTTAAAAATTCTGCTTCCAAATCCACAAGAATACCATTACAGGTATACAGGTGTGACCCCAAGCTGTCATCGCCAGTTGCAACAATTTCTCACCTCTCCCAATCTGATTCTTTACCTTGAGTTTCTTCTTCTATTAATAACTTGCCCATTACTCTATGGAAAGGTACTCATCCTGTACTAAAAATCCTTAGTTGCCTATCCTATTGCTAATTATGTTTCTAGTTCTCATCTTCATGTTTCTCTTTGTACCTTTGCCTTCTTATTAACTTCCCACTCTATTCCTATTAAATACCAAGATGCTTTATCTCACCCTGGGCGAAAGCCAACCATGCATGTGGAAATCGATGCCTTGTTTCTCGCAAGACTAGGAATTTGGTAGACATACCTTTAGGTAAGGATCTTGTGTGGTGTCGTTATGTGTATACCATTAAGTATAACTCTGACGGGTCTGTTGAACAACTAAAAGCTAGTTTGGTTGCTAACTTGGACCTTTGGAATTGATTATTTGAAAGCTTCTCTCCTGTTGCTTGCCTAAATTCTGTGAGAGTTTGGATCGCTTTATCTGTTAACCTTGATTAGCCACTTTTCAACCAAACATCAAGAATGCTTTTCATGGCGATTTGCATGAGGACTGTTGATGCAGAAATCTGACCGTCGGATTCTGGAGAGAGACCTACAAAAAAGGGGGCCGAAGGGGTGCTCCAGCCAAGAGGCTCTGATGCCTAAGTCAGTTTTCAGACAACAAATACATTATTGAAGCAGTGGAGAGAGAATGACCACTTTCCCTTTTATAGGGTAGATGCCGTGAAGCCCTAATCCCTATATGGGGTGAAATACCTTATTTACCCTTGTAGTTAGGTTCCTTGAGTTGTGAAGAGCCCCTTGGTCTGTGGTTGGATGCCACGTGGCCTACACTAATTGGTGAAGTGATATCATGGTGTATCAAGGACCATATGGAGCAACTTCTTGGGTATGTTGCTCAAAGGGAGAATGCCCAGAAAGTTTGTAATCTGAACAAATCTATTTATAGGTTGAAACAGTCCTCGGGAGCCTGGTTTGATAAATTTGGCAAAGTTGTTATTGGCTATGGTTTTTCTCAATGTTACTCTGACCAATTATTGTTTATTCATCATCACGACTCTAAAGTGATTGTGCTCTTGCCTCTCTTAATTACATGTTTGGAATTGAATTGGTTAAGTCTTACTTACAGTAGCACTTTCAGATGAAATATTTGGAAGTTCTTAGATACTTTCTTGGTATTGAGCTCATTCGTAGCAAGAAAGAACTTAGTTTTTCTCAAAACAAATACGTTCTTGATCTTCTGGGCGAGAGGAGGATGTCAAGTTGTAAGTCTGTAGAAACTCCTATGGATCCTCTTGTAATCTAGAGCTTCTAATGATGAGGAAATTGTAAACAAACATATGTATTGAAGGTTAGTTGGAAAATTCATATATTTTACCGTTACCCAACCTGATATATCTTTTGTTGTTGGTGTGATCAATCAGTTTATGGAAAAGCTTAAGCAGGCTCACTGGAAGGCAGCATGTTGTATCCTGAGGTACCTTAAGGGTGCTCTAGCAAAAGGACTTATTTATCACCACCATGATCACACCAATATTGTTGTTTATTCTGATACAAATTAGGCCGGTGTAGATGGTGAATGGAGGTCGACCATTGGCTACTATACGTTTGTTAGAGATAATCTTATCACATAAAAGAAATAAAATAAAAATAAAAAATTATAGTAGCTCAGTCTAGTGTTGAAGCTAACTATAGAGCTAAGGCTCATACAGCAGCTGAGTTGATGTGGCTTTAATCCTTTGTTCAAGAGATTGGTTTTTTTGGTCAGCAAGCCTATGGAAATGTTCTGTGATAATCAGGTAGCTATTTATATTGCCAATAATCCAATCTTTAACTAAAGGAACAAACATATTCAAGCGGAATATAAAATTATCTGGAATGCAATGATGAAGAAATTGATTTCTACTCCATTAAACAATTCTGGTGATCAACTTGGAGATTTGTTAACCAAGGCCTTGTTTCAAAGTGAATTTCTCAAAGGGGTGTTCCAAGCTGGGCATGAGTGTTATCTATGCTCCAGCTTGATGAGAGTGTTAAGAGGAGTTAGGATCTGCAGGGGTATTTTTGTACTATTATGTTATAATTCTGTCCTTGTGTGTAAAGTAAACACAAGTTACTTCCTTTCTTGTAATTTCAACTCTTATTATCAATATAACATCCCCCTACCCACAGTTAACGAGTATTCTGTTTTTCTCTCAAACCGGGGGGTGTTGTCTATCTGCTTTCTCCTCTCCTCTCCCCCTCTCTCCTCTTCGATCTTCTAATTCTCTTCCCCCTCTTTCTTCATGAACAGGTGCTGATATCAAGTTCCAATACTGTCACAAATGCTAATCAGCTTGATACAATTCCAACCTTGAACATGAGCTTGGATGTCGCAGGTTATGCCATAAAAATTCAACTTCTCTAGTATTCTGCTAGAAAGAAGAGGAAGAGAAGACCTTCCTGCAAATTGGGTAGGTCTGGTTCAATACTGGATTGGTCCCCTAGTTCAAACCTGGCCTATGATACTATTCATGTGTTACTGTTCATGCCAGTTTTATTCTCTTATTTTATTGTTATCAGGATGTTATTGAGGCTCGGATATGTCCAGTCCTAATTAATCCAATCCAAGTCTCACTCAAATTCAGTCCAAAGTCAAAAGTAATTAACACGTGTGTGGGGAACATAAGAGCATCAACTAGTTAGTTATCGATATTATCTATAGTTGTAGAGTCCTAGAAGATATTATTTCAGTCCATAAATCAGTTCTATTGATGGATGTGAAAGTCCTTTAAAAGGTACAGTTCATTAAATAGTCGAGTCTAGAACTAGGAGCAAAAGTTACAACGAGAGTCTAGAGTCCTCCCATCCATTGTATAAAAACTATTACCCATAAACATTTTAGAACAAAGTGAATGAAAGAACTTTCTTGTGTTGCTACTGCTAATCCTAGATTTTGAAGTGGTGTATTCCTTCAACAATATTGGATTAGATCTTGAACCAAGGTGTCCAAGGGGGTGGACGACTCCCATTCTCACCCATTTCATATCCCACCAACTTTTATACTCCTCATTTTACCATCTAAACACCCTACCCATCTACTGCAGTTATAAAATTTCCACCTACATTAGGAGCTGCTTGGCTTGGGCTACATCATTCTCTCTTTCAAATACTCCATGAAATGGCATGAGGAATTATTCTCCATCGTAAACACTTCCCAAATGACATTTTGTTTAGAGGGGGGGGGGATTCCCAGTGTCTTGATGTTCTCCATTTGTTGCTGGTCTTGTGTGACAAACTTTTGTCAGACTAGTATGAGAATTTCATCACTAACATATATTTACAAGATAAATCTGAACCCCAAAAGCATAAAGCACAGAATGTAACTCCTGCATAGAAACTATGATAACCAAGTATTTCCCACCACATGTCATAAAAAAATCAATTATCCAAATGCTGAGAACCGTGTGCCAGAATTATGACTTTTGTTTTAAAATGACCAGAAATTTATTAACAAAAAAGATACATCACACTAGACACGACCTGAAAAACATATCTACAGAAATATACTCATTCTGTTTATGAAAAAGGAACTCCGGTTAGGAAAAACAGTTCTCAGAAAATGTGGAAGAAATGGTAAGAACCTTCTACTCAGTATACCAGCCCAAAGCAAAAACAGTTCTAGAGGCAAAAGTGACAAGTGAGTAAACAATATTTCCAGAGATCCTTACACATGCATCCTCCAGAGTGGAGAAAGGCAAGGCAAACTCTGCAGCACCAGGCACAATATCAAGTTTAGCTTCAGCTCCCAAAGCAAGAACCAACCTGTCTGCCCAAGTGGAAAGACAACATCAGCTAGAGCATTAAAGATGCTACAAGATACCCTAGGTCAAAAAGGTCAGAATGCTCGGATGCTGATATAATTAAGCAGCAACCTGACTCCATTTAAGACAATTAAATGCATGAAACCAATTTAACCAGAGGCAATTTCTGAAAGAAAAATAAACAATTACAAAGTGAAAAGAGACTATGAAAAAGTTTACCAGTCATATTCAATTACAGAGCCACTTTCAAGATGCACCGTTCCACCACAACCAGACCTTGTAGGCCTATTTGTCCCCAAGTGATCAGAAGGGTGTAACAGTTTCACTTTGTCTTTGAAGAACTGCACACTAGTATTTGCCAACAAGTCTGAGAAACGGGGTGCAATTTCCCATGCTTCTACTTCTGTGGGAGAACTGGCTAGTGAGAATAAATAAAGGCAGAACACCAAAACATACTGTTGTAGATAGGGACTACAATATGGTAGCTTCACACAAGCTCCTAACCAGCATACCTCCAGATAGAAGCTCATAGAGCATTGGCTTAAAAACAAAATGATCAGACTGATCAACCAGAAGCACCTAGATCCATTAAAAAAAAAAGAAGCACTTTGTGAGCCAAGGAACAGATTTGAACATACTAAATCAATCAACAACACTATCATGAGTGGCCTTAAAGAAACAAATGTAAAACCACAGAAATAGGTCTAACAGAAACAGAAAATTACAGAAAAATATATAATATATTCCAAAAAATTCCGCACATTTTATCTCTGGCAGTGTTCGTGCAGAAGCTCCACATTCCACAACTCAACTCAACTCAACTCAACTCAACCTTATTCCAAAGAACTGAGATCATCTATGAGAGGTCTGCTGTGCTATTCAACTATATCTAGAGCCGGATCTCTGTTAAATGGCCTTCCCAGGAGAGTCTTCAACTAGTACTAAATTGCTCCTCACCAGTCACCAAGCATCGTTGTCCTTCTCTCACCCCCCCCCCTTTCCTTTTTTAATATTTGAATAGGACTGACAAAACCAACCATCAGCTTTGGGTTTTTTCATTGGCAGTGCCTCCAACAAGAACTAGATTCCTCTGCAGAAACTGAATTACAGTGACAATTTAGCCTGAACCCTCAAGGTCTCTAAACACCTCCGATTCCGGCCGGCCCCAGATCACGCATTGAACAGACAATGCAACTACCTCCCCAATTCCTCACTAAGTCATCAACCAAAGCACCCTTAAAGGTGTCTAGCATCATGGGCACTGAAGAAAGAACGAGGGAGACTCTCAAACCTGCAAGAGAAGGGAGAACTCAAGAAAGAGAGGAGAGATTGCATGAGATGGCGAGAAAGGGAGATTCGTGATTAGGTCGAAAATAGATCCACGCCTCCTATTTATACATTCACATATAGAAGCCCTAATACAAGCAAAAAGATGAATGTCACTAGTATACGATATAAAAGATATGGGTCAATCCATCGGGTCGGGGTTGTACTATACCACGCGGCTTTGCCCCCATAACCCCATACAAGATCAGTGATGGGCACAAAATTTCTCCTTCGGGCTGCCACCAAAAATGTCGAAGCGGGGCAATCTTCGAAACAAGTACAAGAATTCAAGACACGCATAACAGCTAACAACACCAACAGGCTTGGACTTTTGTCCTGATCAGCAGTAGCCTCTTCGACACTAGCCCGCTGGGCCACTCTTGGTCGGCAGCCACTCTACCATTGCCCTCAAAAAGGCCGGCGCCCTATCGCCTTGGGGACCCCTTTCACTAGGCTAGCTGCCAGCTTGGCCATGGCCCTCCATGAGGCCAGCACTTCTCCACCGTGGCTGCCTCTTCTCTGGCAGTGCTCCTTCGTGTTGGTGGCTAGGAACTGTTGTGTTGAGATGTTAGGGTTAGGAGCTATGGTTGTCTTCCATGGTTCTCTTCCAGGTGCGGACTGATTTTCCCTTCTCATTTGTTTGGGCATTCGGGCCGTGTTGTAGAAATTCCCTGAGGCCATGTGGGCACTGATTGGTGCTATTGGTGCCCTTTATGAGCTTTTTGTATCCCTTATTGGGTTTGTAAATTCCCTCTTGGGGCTATATCTTCCCTTCCCTTCTTTTAATGCATTTACTATTCACCCAAAAAAAAAAAAAAAAGTACCAAATTTAACAAAAATAACCAACAGGCACGTTGTTGTCCTCCACGTATTCACTTTTATTTATTTTGCAAATCAGATGACACATTATTTTTTCTGGGAATGTGTTATTAATTAAGGTTGAACAATTTCACGATTTTAAGAAATTGACTACAAAGAGAACCAGGAAAACCTAAAGAGAATTTTATCTCCTTGATGGTGTGTGTCTTGTTCTATACATGCTGAAAAAGTATAGTAGTCAATAGGACTATAGGAGGACACGAAGAAAGTGATGCAGGTCATGGAGCAAATCACTAACCAGCTCGTGGGGCAATAACTCAAAACAAGAAGGGAGACCCATTGACCATCAAGGACACAGAAAATTTACAAAGATATAGGAAATGACAGCACCAACTTACCAAGTACATGATATGGCTAAGAATTCCAAAGCAAACTACAACTACGCATCCAATCACCAAATACTAGGTCAGCACATAGATAGCTGACAAGTCTCATTAAGTAGGGAGGCCAGTAGATTGATTGATGGGCTTGATTAATGGGATGGGATGAATAGGGGATTACGCGCTTGATGGGCTGGGCTGGTGGTCAATTATTCAAATGCATCAGAAAATCCATACTTGGGAATTTTTCTGTAAGCTAATTGACTTAAATTTTTCTCTGAAACTTCAGAATAAAACAAAATTGCGTGTCTGATGATGGATGGTCTATAAAAGGAAATGCCATTCTGGTCCAACAAAAATAAAAAGTACATGGTCTGTGGCTCCATAACAGAAAGCCTCCCACTCTCCCAGAAAATATCTAGTTGACTAAATTGATTAACCAGCGTTATTCAGAGTTTTCAGCACCACCAGGAAGTCAAGTACTCGAAACCCTAATTTTCATTTTTTTTTCATATTTTGATTGCTTGGTGTACACTTCAGTACATTTTCTTGCTTTTTTAATCTATTTCTCCTCCTATGGGGATGTCTGTTACTCATCTTTTCCTATCATTGAAATCATGAAGAAAGTTGATAAATTGATTTGAACTAATTACATGCTGTTTGAGAGAGTTATACCAGCTTCAGCTTCTCCAACTTAGAATTTGGGTCACTCACAACAGCACTAGTGGCAAAGTGACAAATTATACCAGCTCACGGGATAATACTCCTAAAGTAGCTTATGAGCAGAGAAACAGATTCATATTCCGTGGTAGCATCATGAAGGTGGAAAGCAAATTTGATGGTATTGAATCACAAATTGAGAACTTACCTGAGGTTTTTCATCATTGGGCCATACCAGAGACTCTAGTCTTAAAGCAGTGTATAAACCTCCAAAACCTCCTCCTAATATACATATCCGTGGTTTCTGTAAGCAAAGAGCATGTTTTAAAGATCATCAATTTTTACAAACTTTTAATCAGTAAGCAAGAACTGAAAGAACAATAATTTATTCATAAAGAAGCTGGAACAGCAGACAGAACAGTATACTTCAGTTAAAACACAAGGTTACTCTTAAAAGTTTCCAAGACACAAATTGTACTAGTGTTACAAAGTCGGGTCTTGTTGGGAAATTTCAACACCAAACATTAAAATAAAATAAAATTTAGGGAAAACGGTTTGTAGGTGAGTGTGGCCCCTGTGAGGATAACTTATTTTATATATATATATATATATATATATCAAAAAGATGTACAATCAAACCTATTTTTCGATTCAATAGAAGCCCAAAGAAGTGAATGTGGTACCCATATAACGAGAGATATGTAAAAAGCAGGTCCGATTACGCCTATTCCTAATCCTAAAT
>NC_056562.1:3070445-3090967 GCF_013358625.1 Macadamia integrifolia | reverse complement strand
CTCATTTTCATACAAATAAAATATTTTCGAAAAAAATTTAAAGGAATTCCAATTAAATTAAAACTACTGAAAAAATCAAATAAGATAATTGGAATTGCATTTTTTCTTTCTTAAATTTGTCTTTGAATTTCGAACTCTATCTATATCCCAGACATATCACATATGGGAGGCGAAATAACCCATAGACTTACTAATTCTGATTTTCAGCAACATAGAGCTTTAGTTCAAAATATGGAATCATATAGTGTATTAACTACTAAATTCAATTATTGTAAAGCATTATTTAAAAGAAAGAATATGAAAGAAAACAAATTATCAAAGTGAGCTTTCTTTGTTAATCAATTGATCTGAACAAGATAAGGTTTCCTACACAGTGTGGGTGATGGTATTTTGTAACACTTTTGACTTATGATCTGTCCTTTTGACCATTGGATGGTTGGGAATCTCTTGGTTAGGCCACATGCTTAATTTGGTGCATGTCCCAACTGTATGACCCCACCATGTATTTGGCTTTTCGCCTTATTTGTCCAATGGTCCCTGTACTTCAACAGTCCGAAACAGAATTTGGCTTTTTTCAACTATTGTATTGACAAATGGAGAAGTCATTTGTTTAAAAATTAACCGATGAGTAGATGATGACAAACAATTTGTCCACAAAGTTTAGGCCCCAGCAGATACCGCCACATGGGAGGGAAAAAAAATCAATTTAGAAAACTAATCTCCATAAATCTCAATTTTAAACAGTGGCCTAGTTGAAACTAACAGAAAGCCCCAAATCTCAATTCATTTCAAAATAAGACAAACATTGAAGTTTCCACAAGAGCTAGCCAAAATTGGTCAAAATTGCAAATAGGTTGAAGTTTTGAAAATTTATTAGAAACGAGAAACCTAGAGTTTGAAGACAATCGATCCAAAACTCCACAAGAAACAAAGCTAGAAAAAATCAACCAAGTTGATTTCATAATAAAAATATAAAAGAATAAGCCTTTTGTTTTCCCCTTTTGTTTTCCCTTTCCCAAACTCAGCTTCAGAAAAGTTCTCCCAAACATTATAGCTGACCATGTTTATTTAGACTCGATGTATCCAGTCCATTCTGTAAGTTTCATCCCACCGTAAAGTAAAAAAAGATCTGAGAAAAGATAATTATTTCATAAGTTTGTTTCCCTATCTGTCCACTAAAGGCCACGTTAAAACCACTACTGGCAAAAAAAAAAACAAAAGAATCAAAATTAACCTAAAAGCCATCTAAGACATCTTTTAAGTGATCCAACAACTAGCTGATAAGAAGATGCAAGGGAAAGATCCATATTGAATCTAACACACATTTCAAAAATGGCCAATGGAGAGCATGTAACATGTCATTCTAACAATGAATATGCACTTGCTTACTAAATGTTTCTCCAAGCAAAAACCGTTCAACAAATCTCCTTTCAAAATCTTCAGAAAATTGAATCCAGATAAGTTCTCTGTTTATAAAAATGATCATGCATTAACAAGTTTCAAAGTTCAACATAAAATAGAACAAATGCATCAATCTGAATCTTGAGATTTAACTAGAATAAAAATCCAACCCGATTATCTGGCCACTTGTATGATGGCATTGCTGTTTCTCCTTCAGATGTCTGCACAATGCCTCCAGTATTCCCAGTTGTACCTGATGCAACAAAGGAAAACCCTTTCCTTGGAAATCTTGTGAATAACATTACATTGGCTGCACATCTTCCGGAGGACCTAGGAAATAATTTGGCCCAACATTTTGACCCTCCTGCCACATTGTATATCGAACAAGGAAGGAAGAAAGAAGATTGTTATGATATCATTGCCGGACAGACAAGAAAAGGAAGGAAAATAATCCGAATAAACTTGATAGAAGGACAAAAAGTTAAGATGACGAGCTTGTTATGATCCCTTCTCCACATTGCTGACAGAAGAAGTACAAAAAGTAAGGAGGGCAACATACTAAACTAACAATTACACAAAGGAGGATAGCAGCTAGGTGCAATCAAGTCAGCGTATTCAGTAAACTTGCTTTACCAGGCTCCAGACTTAAATTAAGAACTTGTGCAGGCTAATCCAGTGCTTTCTATTCTAAGACATCCACTAAATAGTCCATAATCAAATTGATAACTATTAAAACCTCTTAACTTTAGCAAAAGGGACTATACTTGCTCAATGGCCACCATAAATATCAATTTAGGTACTTGTCCATGTAACCTTAAGTATGTTTCATGGACCCAAGAGCATAAGTCAATGTTCCCTGCTGTATGAAAATACAACTATGACCAGCTGAGCATAATACCACTTCAACTCAGACAGTATAGTATGACCCAAAAATTCCTCAAAGCCCTTAACCATTGTTTTAAGAACTGAACTGGACCGCACTCAAACTGAATTTGACCAGAACCTGATCCTTTTCAGTTCAGTCTGGCAAAAACCGACTATAACTAAAACCAGAATCCCTGTCTGATTTTCCAAAGAAAAAATTTCCTGTTTTGTTTGATACTTTTCTTAATTTTTCTAATTATTTACTGTTTTAAACTTCTGACCATTTTTAATTCCTTTTACAGAACCACACTTTGATTGATCTAAACTGGATTGAACCAGAACAGGGCCCCTTTCAGCTTGGTGTCCAATCTGTTTTTGTTTTTTTGTTTTGTTTTGTTTTGTTTTTTTTTTAGACTATGCTTGTAACAATTAGAGGCCCAAAATAAAAAATAAATATTCCAAATGATTCCTGTCCACAAGCTCAGAGTTCTCCATGTGTGGTTTCATACATAATTCACCACATGACTTCCGCGGGAGCTAACCATTAAATTCTGCAGAAGTGGGGCTTAAACACAAAATGCTCTAGAAAGGTAATCATGTTAGTATCTCCAAACATAGAGTCATGGCTCCAATAGTCTCAGTGCAGACCTCAAACTCCTCTCTAATTGGCAGTTAGGATTAGGGAGTTTTGCACTTAATTTAACTGAAATTCAAAACCACACATCATACTCTCAGGGTCGCCATCCAAATAATAGGTTTCACATTTACCAGTATCCCAGCATTTTTTTAATATAAAAACAAGATCCAATCGGTGGGTGAGCCTGTGGCGCAATGGTTAAGTTGCACTATTGCAACATGTTGGTGACAGGTTTTGAAACTTGGAAACAACCTCTCCTGCGAAGCAAGGGATAAGGCTCGCAAGGGATAAGGCTACATACATTTGCCCCTCCGAGACCTTGCAGTAGGGGGAGCCTTGTGCACAGGGTTGCTCTTTGAAAACAAGATCCATCAGTATCTGGAAGGTCATGACATTTAAACTGAATAATAGAACAGCTTATGTACAAAAAGGGAGGAAGAAGAAAAAGGCATAAGGAAAACTGATATGCCACTTGAACTCTGCATAGAACTTGTTTCCCCTCAACCGCAAAACACTAGTTTCATTCCAGTTTAGATTTGTGCAATCAAATGCAGAGGATAAAGGTATCTAGAAAATCTTAATCAAAGGCCCAAAATTTACAGAATTCAAAAATGAAACCAGAATGTGATTTTCAAACAACTTTCTGAAGTCAATATCCTTCCCATCATGCAGCAATTTACAGAACACTGGAACCCCATCTCCCCCAATGATGAATTCATTAAAAGCACATCAAGAAATTAAATTAATGTCTATATATCTTTAAAAAAATTATTTAATTATGTCTAAGCAGGTTGAGAGAAAATGAAGAGAAATTGAGACACGGTATCTGTTGGGAATTGAGATTCTTGATGTGCATCGTATTAGAGAATCTTGATATGTTTCACATTAGACAGTAGCACTGATTCAGTCATTCTTAGAGGAAAACGATAAATGCCCACAAAGATAGGGTTCAGGAGATTTCTGGGCAAGAACAGAAATCATTAAAGAACAAGAGCTTGAAGAAGAACTCACGTCCAAAGGGCGAGAGTGCTGCTGAAGCCGACAAGCCAAGTAGCACCATTTGTCTGAAAATGAGGACTGCAGCTTGCACTCTCCGGGTTCGGTGCTTCGTGCGTTGATTCCGTGATTGAGAATGATAGATAAGGCGAGTGAACGGCTGACACAGGGTTTGGAAAATAGAAATCGCGAGTCGGGACTCGGGAGTCGAGACCGGATCGATTCAGAATCGGTGGAAATCGGATAAAAAACAATTGATGATTGATTCAGGGGTGTCAATCGGTCGGTTTCAGTTCGGTTTTGATTTGATTTTTGATTTATTATTGGTTTATTATCGATTTGATTTCAGTTTATCATGTAAATATATTCTGAAGTATTTGCGAAGAAAAAAAAAAACGTGCTTTTTGTGAATTTTTGGGTTGGGTATCAGTTTCTTATCAGTAACGTTGTTAATTGGTTCAGTTTTGATTCGATTTATATTTATTTGGTTGAAATTAAAATCGCACCATTTATTAAACAGTTACACTTTCTGAAACCAAAACCGTTTATTAAACGGTTGCGGTTCCACGGTTTTAAAATGGTGTTGGTTTCATAGTTTTAAATGGTTTTGATCGTGGTTTATTCCATGCGGTTTTTAAATAGTTTGCAATCGGTTTGCTAGTTTATTCGCATGCTTACTAAAATTTGCTTTGTTGATAAACGCTTCCATCTTGTATGAAATTAAATGAGGCATTGAACAATTAAGGATTTAACTACATAGCTACAAAATGAGAGTAAATTATTGAATAGACTATTGGACAGCCTATATGGTCTTTAATTCTTCCCTAAGTTAAATCATTATGTTTCGTTAAAACAACCAAATATTTAATCGTTATACGGGTTAATCAGACCAGCTTTGACGGTTTAAACGGTTCGATTTTCACGGTGTCAATTCGGTTTGAAACAAATGGGTTAAACGGTTAAAACCAACCCAACTCATTTAACTAATCAGTCTTAAACTTGAAACTAGAACTGAACTATTTACTAAACGGTTTTGTGATTTCGGTGTAAACAGCTCGATTTGATTTTGATAAATGGTTTCGGTTTCAAATTTACATCCTTACTTATCAGGTTATATTGCTTTCAATTCAACATTTCAAGTTAGGTCCTAACACCCTTAATTTAGTCCAAACGCTATCGGCCCTTGGGAAATTTTCATTTTGATCCAATGTTCAGATGCCGACCATGACACTTAACCTTTAAGGACTAAGGGGTGAGGTTCTATTTGTTTCATGTCTTTTGCCCAGAGCGTGACGAGTCTACATTCTCTGTAGAGAGCGATGAGGTATGGTGGACATCGGATAGTTGAGAATATTTGGGTACGTACCCCAAAGAATTCTCAATCACCCGATACTCACTACACTGATGCAATGGCTGGAAACAATTTTCACACGAGCAGAAGTTGAATGAATTGAAATTGGAATTGAAATTAGAATTGAAACTGGAATCGGAATTGAAATCGAAATCAATCTCAATTTAGAAAGTTTTCTAGCATTCAGACCTGTTCTTGTCAATTCCAGTTGATCTGTTATGGGTGACAAACAGTTACTTAGGTCCGATTATGGTTGGCTTCTGAATATTTTGGTCAGATCGAAATCGGACTGATAACCAATAATATTTTCGGTCTACAAAAATCAAACAAAACCGTATAGCTGTCAATTCGGTTGTCTTCAGCCATTATCGGTTTCTCTTAAAAATCTACTATCCCTTATGGGTCTATTGTCGATCTAATCTTGATTTTCAAATATAGAAAAAAAATAATTAAAAAAACTCTAACGCCAAAACACAATGGGTGCAAAAAAACTGTTATCCCGCGCTGAAGATGCTCGCATATGCCTACCCGATAGCATATACATACAAACACTATTGAGTATCATTCTATCGCCCTTAAGAAAAATATTGATTTTTATTAGGTTATTTCTTTTAAGTTTTTTGGTTGAATCCAAACGGCAGGTTTCTATTGGTTGTTCGGTTGATTTTGGACTCTTACGTGAATGGTTTTAGAAATCAGCAACAGTTTTAAAACAAATGATTCACAGAGATCTGAACATTCAACTCTTTGTGAATGGTTCACACACAGACCTGACCATTCAATTCCATAACATCATAAAGTTATAATTTGCTTTTAATTTCCACAGTATTACAAAATCTCTTTCAATTAGCAACAACACAGTGAGCAATGGAAAGGAGACAAAGAGGATAAACCCACCTCTAACAACACAATGAGCAAAGATATTTTAGATTGGAAACAGAACAGTGAAACATCATCACCAAATTCCTACATAGAAATTCTGGTACAAAACCAAGTCTACAACTTATTTAAGAAGCTTAATTCAGTACAAAACACAAATGGGATGATAAAGGTATGGGCAACAAGTTTTATTATTTTCTGCTAAGCATTCATCCGCGACAGAGCACTTTGTTTCAGTAATCCCGTACCCTATAAACATATCAAAAGTTAGAAGTGATTAGACGAAAGAAAAGAATAAAAAAGAAATGTTGATAAAAAAGAAAAATGGGGGGAGGGGGGAGGGGGGGGGTGTGTGTCAGACTGAAAGCGTGCAATTCAAAATCATCATGCTCAAACAAGGCAACCAATCTAAATTTACCATGTTCAAACAATGTAGCTGATTCCAGTCCACCCTTTCATTGAGTTTTTTTTTTTCAATGACAATTTCCAAATTACACAGATTAAAATCATTAAAAAAAATGCAGAAAATTACCAAAAAGATATAGAAAAGATGAAGGGAATTTATAACACCCTCAATTGCTTGTAGACTCGCTAAAATTCACAACTTGCACATGCTAGTCAAGGATAGAAATGGGTGGGGATCCATGTTGTAGAAGCTGCTACACATCACTCATCAAATTGCATCAAATTACAAGGTGGCATCTTTGTCAGTTTTCACTTTCCACTACTTTGACACACCTCCTTTTCAGGTGGTGACTTGTGGACACTTATATGTATTAACATTCTCATTCTTTATTAAACTTTAATCAATGAAATGGGCCTTTCATAATTCAAACCTAAGCAATCTGAAATATGAAAACTTTTGAACTCGAAATAAGTATTTTGTGCTCAACAGTAGTTGAGTTGGAGATTGTCTATACAGCTCTGTGAAAGTTAGCATGTCACCTCTTGATGGACGGTGAGATAGTAATTTGAACAAGTGCCAAAAATCCACATCTAAGATCCTGTATTAAAAGAATTCAGCACTCTTATGAAAAACAGAATCAACATTAATATTTGAAAATACAGTGTTGAATATGTATACAGTATGGCATTAATAAGACAAGGAGCAACTTGAGAAGTCTTCAGAGGAAGATGAATGAGATGAATAAAGTTGGAGGTTACCCTTCCCTAATGATTTTCTTAATTTAATTGAAAAAAGAAAAAAAAAAAACAAATATGTATGCTTAAGGAAGGTATGATTAGCAGACTGGTATCCTCCCGTGGTCCTAATGATTGGAGGTGGCTTATGAGGCAAGCCTCTCAGATTTCTAACTTCCCACTCGACATGAATGTTGGGGATCATAAGGACTGGAATATTGATGATTCAGGTAACTTCTCCAACAACTACTCAGCCTTATGGCCATTATCCCAACTAAATCGGGTCTGCTACATGGATCTGTGAAAATGGAAAAATAAGAATTGTAATAGTAAGAACATTCAGGGGGTTTTCTGTCTCTTGTGCGCAAACATCTAAGGCAGACAAAATCCCAACTATTGACTAGATCATAATCAACGTCCATCCTCTCTGCAGTTTCTGGAAACTCCATCTCCAGGAGCAGGAATAAAAAGAATTGCCTTCCTGAATGAGATGAATGGAATGTAACATGTATGGCACAACAAATAAAGTGTCAGAGAGGAGCATATTGTTTTGCAAAATCCAAGAAAATTCTGTTCTTTTAATCCCCTGCTATACTGTGGTAATTTGGAAGGAAAGAAATGCCGTAGTTTTTTGAGAGTCAAATGGGACCACCTCAAAAGAAAACAACAACAAAAAATTCAGCATTATCCCAACTTAACAGGGTTGGCTACATGGATCCAACAAAACAAAGTAGAGAAAACTGAGGTCTAAACAGAAAGGGGGATGAAGGGATAAGAAAAGAGGGATACGAAATGAGATGAGAAATGAAATGTGACAAATGACAAATGACAAATGAAAGAGGAAAGTAGAGGAAGGAGGCACAGCCCAGTAAATCAGGAGAATCTCAGCTAAATGGGATCGACTACATGAATCCTTGCTCTCCAATAGGCACTATCCAAGGTTATATTTGGTAAAAGGCCCAAATTACGTATGCCATTCCTCACAACTTCTCCTATGGTCATTTTAGGACTGCCCCTAGCTATTTTAGTTCTTTCAATCGGAATCATGTCACCCCTCTTTGCTGGGTCATCCCTAGGCCTCTATTGAACATGACCCTACCGCCTCAAGTGACTTTCTCAGAGCTTGTCATAGATCGGGGAAACTCCCAAATCAGCTCTAATACGTTAATTCATTACTTTATCCTTCCTAGTTTTTCTACACATCCATCTTAACATCCTCATCTCTACTACACATAGCTTGGCAATATGACACTTCTTAACTATCCAACATTCTGGCCCATATATCATACCCGGTCGTACAACAATACTATAGAACTTTCCTTTAAGTTGTGGGACCACCACACAACGTGGGTGCAAAAACAATTATACCTCACAAGACATCCAAAGAAAATAAGAGAAGCTTTTTTTTTTTTCCTTTGGATAGGCTACGAAAAGATTTTATAATGTAAAAAGGAATATGTATGAATCTACAGGGAAAAAACTGAAAAATAAAAACCCCAAAAAGTGTGCAATAATATATACAAAAAACTCATCTCTATATGCAAATCACCCAACGTGGAAAAGCTTATTTAGCTAGCTTTGCTCTTTGCTTTGTACTTCTGTAACTCTCAGATGGGGTTCCCTTGCTTATTAATAAAAGTTTCTAGCTTATCAACCAAAAAAAAAAAAAAAAGTAATCACTATAGCATGTTTTCTATTGTTGGACCCTAAAAGAATTAAAATATGGTAGTCTGCTTGTTAATTTAGCGAGAACAATATATATGTGATTATTGTTTGCAAGGTCTCTATAAATGTGTATCGTAATTACATCTTGTGTTTCAAGCCACTACATATAATATGGTTACAGCAGGCAAACCCTGCACACACACACTCTTCTTTTCTCTTAGGCCATGTTTGGAAGGCAAGAAACAAAACTTGAAAATGAAGAGAGAACGAAACAACAACACAACTCAGCCTTATCCCAACTAAATGGGGTCGGCTACATGGATCCAAGAGTGCTTATATATATATATATATATATATAAAAACTTTGGCAACATCCCACTCACGAATTGGCAACCCGGATCATAGCCCTCTAAGTAGCTATGTTCGATGCCATACTTGGATGACGCCTTAACTTTTGCATGTCTCTTCTTACTAATTCATCAATGGTCGTTTTTGGCCTACCCGGCTACCCCTACCCCTAGCCCTTTTAGCCCCCTCCATCAACATCTGGTCACTCCTCCATACTGGGGCATCCAAAGGCCTCCTTTGGACATGGCCAAACCATCGTAACCGACATTCTCTGAGCTTATCTTGAATTATTCCTAAATTGGCTCTAACCTGGTCATTTCTCATTCTACCTCTCAGGGTTTTGCCGCACATCCATCTCAACGTCCTCATCTCAACCACATTCAACTTATCTACGTCATGCTTCTTGAGTGCCCAACATTCTACACCATACATCATAGCTGGTCTTATGACAGTCCTGTAGAATTTTTCCTTAAGCTTTAAAGGAGTCCGTAGATCACATAATACTCCAGACACCCCTCTTCATTTCATCCATTCTACTTTAATTCTGTGGAAAACATCATCATCAATCTCACCTTCCTTGTTTAAGGTAGAGCCCAGATATCTGAAGCAGTCACTTTGCGAGATCTCTCTCCCCTCAATTTTCACTCCCTCGGCATCGATCCTCAATCGACTAAAGTCACACATCGTATATTCCGTCTTCGTTCTACGAAATAAAACAAATAATTATTACCATCAATACTTTTGTCTTATGATGTTTTTCTTTTCTTTTCTTTAGACACATACACTAATATTTATATTGTCATCATTACTTTTATCTTCTGATGTTTTTCTTTTCTTTTTTTCTTTTAGACAGATACACTAATATTTATATTGTCATCATTACTTTTATCTTATTATGTTTTCTTCTCTGTTTTTTTTTTTTTTTTTTTTGCCTTCCAAACATAACCTTAAAGGAGAGGGGGGAAAATATAAGTCTAGCAGTGCATAAAAGTGTTCCAACATCTGAATTGTAGTTACGGCTAAAAAGTGAAAAACGGGTCATGCCTTTGTTTCATAAGTTTCTTAAGCGGGAGGCCATCATGCTGGCTTATTTATCCCTGAAAGGGACGAAAGCATAGAATACATGTAAGAACAGAAACATACTGAGGTTGTACGAGGGAATTCAATTTGGTTCAGACTTGGCCACTCTCATTCCGTCTTCCGATGGAGGAGAAAAGTCAACCTAAGACCACCAAGGGGGTGAATCGAAGCAATTGCACCGAAGAATTGATCTGAAATGAGGCACTTCATCTATGGGCATTGTAGAAAGGATACTAATTTGTTCTTCTCAGATCTCTCCAGTATGATGGATCGAGGGTCATAAAGGCTTTGATGACTCAAGGTTCATATTAGAGACAGGAGAATGAGGACTTGGTTCAGACTTGGCCACACCCCTTCCATTGGAGGAGGAACTCAACCTGAGATCATTGATTACGGTCATGATGTTGCAGAACAAGTATCTCATGCCATCAACTTCAACTGCTACAAAGGGGATGGGCTCAGTAGGGTCTGCCATACAGGCCAGGTAAGGGGTCCAGGAAGAAGGGAAAGAGCTTCCCAGGTTAGAATTTCCTTTCAAGTTTTAGAGGGATATGTCTGTCACATAGCACATGCAAATTTATTAGTAGAAAGGGAGAGGGTTCCCCCAACGCCAATGAAATAAGGAATCTGCTCTCCACACCAATGAGGGTCTGGAGAATGGTATCATCCACATAGGGTCTACAAGGGACCCACATGGTCAGAATAAGTTAGAGAATGTCAATGTGGGCCCCACAGCTCATTATTAAGATAAATCTGCGCCCGGGCAGTGTATGCTTCTTTTTCCCTGATAGAAAATATGCACTACTCCATAGTGAATCTAAACTCTTCTAAAGTGCCCCCCCCCCACCAAAAAAAAAAAAAAAAAAAGGTCCTAGATTTAGACAAACCAGAAAACCAGAATAAACAAATAAACTTGGTCAGATGGGTAAAAGAAATTGCATGTTAAGCTATATACTAACAAAAATAGAAACTAAATATAGCACAACATGGTTTCTCAGGGTGCATTCAATATTGGCACGCCTGATAAGAAAACTCACAATTCCTACCTTATCAATCAATGAGAATGAGAACTGGAGGAGCTCTTGGAAGGGTGGGGAGCGTAAAACTTGTTGTAGGCAGCTTCACCAATGACATAAATGCTAAAGGCGACAATGGCAATGCCAAGGCCAGGGGTGGCATGCTTGAGCTGATTGCTCAGCATTGGATGCTTTCTCCATTCATCTCTTCTCCTGAAAAACTCTCCGGTTGGTCCCAATGGCTTCGCCATCCCTCTTTGTTTCTAGTTTCTTCTTTCCTCTTTGGATACTTTTTCAGCTGCAGTGAGGAGAAAATTTGGAGTTAAGACACACCTGTTCTTTATCTTACAAGTAAACTCACAAGTCAAAACTGCCAATGACAGGCGAAAGACCACTTCCAAGCCAAATGGAATTACAATAGAGATCCCATTCAAAGTTTAAGCCAAGTAGACTGCATGGGAACAAGTGTACAGTATTTATGCTGCAGGCTCAATCACGTCAAGTATTTATTGAGGGGGAAAAAAACATGTTTAAGCTATTACAGATAAAGCACAGCAAAAACCTGTAGTGTCTGTCAATTTCCTAGAAGAATGTTTGATTCTTCACGTCTTCACATGGTTTGAGCTGCTGCAATAATTACAGAGTTGCAGAGTGAGTGGATAAGACCTAACATGCCTCTTCCCACTCACACAATGTCGTATCAAAGAATTAATGTATGTATTCCAGGATGGGGTGAGGCTCTAACCCAACAGCATACTAACCAACAGTGGCATAAACAACCTTGGTCTGTGCACAACTAAATCTGACAAGTTCATTTGACAATCATGCTGGATAATGAATATCCTGCAGTGCCTCTTGCAAACCTGTAAAATGGTATCCTACGGCAAAACGGAGGGGCGGGGGAGGGTGGATTCAGAAGTGAAAAACAAGCACTGTACTTTCAAAAATAATTCAAAGGCACTTGCCCTATTGCACCATGCAGTATAAGCATAGAATTTGTGACAAAGCTTGATCGCAACAACCAGAACCTACAAAGAAGAAGAGAAGAGAAGAGCATGATCAAGATGGAGAAGAGGAGAGAGCGTGAGCACGATAGGAATGAAATACCTCTATTGTGGACAGCACAACAACAACTCAGCCTTGTCCCAACTAAATGAGTTCAGCTACATGGATCTGCCAAGTATAAGATACAAGGAAAAAAGAAAGAAAAGGGGGAAAGACAGAAATGAAACAGAAATGCAATATATCTGGGACATCCCACCTAAACACAGTCAGCAACATGGATTTTTTCCCTCCAAACAGCTCTATTTGATATCATACCAGGATCTAGACCTAGCCTTTGCATGTCTTTGCCTACCAACTCATCAATGGTCATTTTATGTCTGCCCCTAGCTCTTCAACCTCCTTCCAACTGGATCTAATCACTCCTCCTTAGTAGAGCATCCCAAGGCCTCCGTTAAACATGGCCATACCACTTAAGCGGCATTCTCGGCACTTAACCTAAATCAGCTCTTACCTTGTCATTCCTCACTCTCTCTCTCCTATTTTGCTGCACATCCATCTCATCTCTACTACACTTAGTTTATGCATGTTACGCTTCATAACTACCCAACACTTTGCCCCATACAACATAGCCGGTCTTACGGCGGTCCTATAGAATTTTCCTTTAAGCTTTAGAGGAATATGTCGATCACACAACACACCAGATGCACCCCTCCACTTCATCCATCCTACTTTAATTTTGTGAGAAACATCATCATCTATCCCACCTTCCTTGTTTATGGTTGACCCCAAATATCTAAAGCAATCGTTTTGCAAAATCTCTCTCCTAAAGTCTTACCACTTTGGTATCAGTCCTTTGCAGCTAAAGTTACACACCATGTACTCCATCTTCGTTCTACTTATCTTAAGATCTCTTGATTCCAAGATAGATATCCATAACTCCAACTTATTGTTAATCCTTGCCATTGACTGATGTAAGGCAATGTAGAAACTACCCAACCCCAATTAGGATCTTGAATCTGGCTGAAATAGGAGGAAGCCTGCGGCTGGCTGTAGGCTGGATCAGTAGGGGCTCAACTTCTGGTCGAATGCTCCTCTTGTAGTGCTGACCAAACCCTTAAAAGTTGGGCCTGATTGGACGGCCAGATATGGAGATCTGAAAACTGGTTCCCAATTAGGAAACTAATGTTGGCCTTCAAGAACAGATGATAGGAACTTCAGTTGGCCACCAAACTTGGACCGAAGGGCCTCATTGTGGTTCTCAACAAGCCCTCAAAATTGGGGCCAGAATGGGTGGCTGCTTGTGGAGATCTAAGGTTCTTGGTTGATGCCACCAATCAGGAAACTTTGGAGAGGTTACAAGAACTAGAGATCCAGGCCTCTGTTGATCAAACTGTGCAGGTCGAGTGCCCTCCCAGGTGTGAAGAGCAAATCCCTAGAACGGGGTCAACAATGGAGCATAGGTCAAGGACTTAGGCTGGTTTGAAACCCTGCTCAGATCTGGTCCTCTAATGGCTGCGCAGGTAGTCATGTGTCTCCAGATCAGATGCTGATTGGTGTCTTGACGAGCAGCTCATATAGTATACTCAGCACTCAAAGGATAAATATAAATATAGAAAAGAAAATAGAATCGATGAAGGGGTGGAGAAAGGTTGAAGAAGAATGATGGAATGGGTATCTCAGCCCTCCGGTTTTGGGTATCACACACCCCTCAATGGGTTAGACATCTCACCTCTCAATAGCAGTTGTTAAACCAAGAGTTTGCCTCACAATTTTCACTAATCAATTTTGTAACTGAGTACAATTGATGGATGCCTCTTTTATAGGCTTAAATGAGTGAAATAAAAAAGGAAACTCAAATAAGAAACTCAAATAGGAAACTAAGAGCTGGAAATAAACTTCCTTACTTCTAACTTACTACATTACTCCAACTAACAATTGAACTTAAAAGGAAACTAGCCTAAGTTACAAATAGAAAATTAACTTGACCAACTTGACAATCCAAAACAGGAAACTAAATCCTATGCTAACTAGGCCAATTCAGTGGCTGCTGGGACTCTTCTTTGAAGTTGCTTTCTTCAACAATAAGGGACAACTGTATATGTATGGCTTCTAGAAGATCTTCATTGAACAAAATCTGAAGTAGTTACTGTTCATGTAACTCATGAACAATGTTTTCCAGCTTTCCTTTCGGGCTGGTTAGATGGGGCCAAGGTGGGAGCCGGCTGGTCTAACATTGGACTTCGTTCGATCGGGCCAAGAGCCCCTTCCTTGTGCAAGCTTGATCCACATCCCTGTATCATCCACTAAATATCATTGGCAAAAAACGTGCACCACGGAGCCTCTCCTAGAATTTTCTTGCTTAAATCATCCATGATAAGTGTAAATATATAGAGACTTAAGGAGGATCCTTATACCATGACCTCCCATAGTTCTCATACTCACCAACATGCCCTCATGGATGTCTTTAATTATGTCCACATACTTACTAGACACCCCTTATTAATCAACTCTTAGTAGGAAATCTACTAAGAGTCTAATTACAAACAAAAACTAGCTAAAGTAAATAACAATGACTATCTTAAGACTTCTCCCACTATCGACTTAACATTAACTCTCCCCCTCACAGAAAAATATTCGAGAGCATGCCTTTCTTCCAAAAGCATCCGAGAACTGGATTTTCCCATGCATAAATGCCTATGCAGATCAATTGAAGGATAAATCATGCTGAGAATATATGTTCACAAAAACATATTATAGAAACTATATAAATGTCTTGTAGATCACACACCAAGCAAAACATAGAAACAAAATTGGCCAAGAGAAATAACACAAGTGCAGCCTTTCTGTCCAAGTTCTATAATCAGTCAAGGTGTATCGAGCATAATTGTCAAGGCATCACCTAGGCACCACCTTGGCATCTAGTAGCATTTGAAAAGTTAAGGCATTCAAACATCTTTATGTTTTTACTCTTTTTTTTTTTTTTTAATTAAATGAATTAGAATCCTTTTCTAACTCACGTATTGGTTTACGTATATCATTAGGGTACAGTGTGATACACTCAATCATAGTTTAAAAAAAAAAAATGTATATATATATAGAAAGGAAGGCGTTTATCGTAATCTCCCAACTTCAACCCTAACCCCACTACTGCTGAGCCTATGTGATTCCACTCTTTCGCAGGCGGGGAATTCAACGAGTGGTGATTCACCTCAACTCTGATGACATGTACCTTCTTCTTCTTCTTCTTCTACTCATAGTCTTCCTGCTCTCTTCTCTTACCCAACCCCCCCCCTCTTTCTCCATCTCAAAACTCTTCCCTGAAACCCTGACACCACGAAAGCCTCCTGCTTCTCTCCCTTTCTCTCCCATGTCTAACCCTCTCTCTGCCATCTCCTCCCTGAGACGTGCAAAGTGTACTTTGTTCACTGTTAGTGCAAATAGTAGCATATATTCACTGTGCTTTTTGTTGTTATAACGTTGTTGCTAATAGTAACATATATTCATTGATTTGCTATATTATTGATGCTGTAATGTGGTAACAATGTTGCAAGATATATGGCAAACTAGTGTATAGATTCAATCTGTATTGTGGTTGTTGTAATGTTGTTGTTGGTGTAAGTTTTACTACTGTTATGCTAATGCTAGAGCACCTAGGCGAGCGCATTATCTCCTAAGCGGCCTCCAATGCCTTGGGTCGCCTAGGCCTTGATAACTATGATATCGGAGCAAAATAACTCTGCTACTGTTTTGTGCTACCGGTCTCAAGCCTGGATAAAGGATGAGGGTTGGGGTGTCAGGTCGATAGCTAGCATTGTGGAAATCTTAGCCAAACCTTTTTGCATGGGACCAAGAACCATGGTTCATTATTTCAATCAAAATGGTCGAAATTTCAACCATTTCGCATGAGACCGAGATGAAACCACAAGGTACTTAAACAAGTATGAAGTTTCAAGCCATATCGACACATGTGGTCGAAATTTCGACCAAACCGATGTGTACAAACAGTTTGGTCCAACCATCCCTTATAAAAGGGCTTGTCTCGTGGGAAAGAAGCCCTTTCCAAGATATTTCGAAATATGGCTCCCCTTTTTCCACTGTGCGAAGTGGGAAACATTGAAAATCAGCCAAGATTTGAGGATTTCTTCATCAAAGCTTCATTCTACACTTAGATCTTAGTATCTTACACAACCAAAGCATATCTACCTAAGGAAGGGTTCTTTGAGCAAAAATGTAAACCCCATTTTTCCCCCAAAAAAAAATTTTTACAATACACTTATAAATATAATAGAATGACGTCAAAATTTTATATGTTAGTTAGAATGGCCTGATCTACGCATTCATGGTGTCATATTTTTTTTTTTTTTTTTTGCATGCTTTTTTTTCTGTTTTAGAAAATGCAAAAATGTACTTCCCTTAATTCTCTATGCAACATCATCCTCTTTGTCACCTTCTTTATTTGTAGTTGACCCCATATATCTAAAATAATCACTTGGTGGAAACTCTCTCTCTCCTCAATTTTCACCATATCGGTAATCCATCATAGTGTGACTAAAGTTACACATTATATAATCCATCTTTGATCTACTTATCTTAAAACCTCTTGATTAATGGTCACAAATATGTATTTTAAAACATTAAATCGTAAGAAATGTGAATCATTTGACCTAGGATAAGATGGTGGAACTTAAGAGGAGCACAACTGAAGAAATTTATTGATAAATTAGTAAAGCATAGAAAAAGGGACTTTGATGGAGACACTACCATAATATGGAATGAGATGGCTACTTATATTAAGAATATAGATGAAGAAGTCTTAGGCTAATCTAAAGGAAATGACATTCACCTAGAAAATTAGTGGTGGGATTGTGAAGTTCAAACATCCATTAAGGCTAAGAGATCTAGATTTAGAACTCCGCAAAGGACAACTATTTATTTGCTTAAGAGACTAATGAAAAGATTTAACTACTGTAAAGAGGATCTCCCTATGGTCTTTATTAACTTGAAAAATCTTACGATAGAAACCCTATGGAGTTAATGTAACAATTGTTAGATAAGAAAATTGTGTTGAGTAAATATGTGGACATACTTAATGTTGCGTTTAACGGTGTCTTGACCAGTGCAAGAACTATGGTGGCAAAGTAGTGAATTCCTAGTTACAATTGGATTTGTAATTACATCAAGACCAGCTTTAAGCCCACATTTATTAGCGGTCATCATAGATCAGCTGACAAGAGACATTCAAAATCTCCCTTGGTGCATAGCACGTACAATTTGCTAATGATAATATTTAGTGGATGGAACAAAAAGTAGGGATAGATACAAAATTGGAATTATGGAGATTAACCTTGGAGTCAAAAGGACTCAAAAAAAGTAGACGAGAAAACGAGTATATGTTGTGTAACTTTAGTAACAAGACATTTCCATTTTTGGGGACAGAAAAGTGAAACAGAAAAAGGAAAGTTGCTTGCACTGACAGGCTGCAAGAGAACTTTCTCTATTAGTGTCTAAACGAGACTTGGATGTCGGAATGACCGCCTGTTCCATTGCCTGAGCCGGCATGGCCACCCCCCGACTAGGGTTCCTCGTCCTCTGCCGCCTACCCCTGCCTTCTCCCCCTCTACTTCTTCCTCCTCCTCATCCCATCTTCCCCCACCCTTTGGGAGTTCCTTGGAACTCTCATTTCAAACGCCCAACCTCGTCCCCTGTTGAGAGGCTTCATCTCCAGTATGTTCCCACAGTCATTCATGGAGAATCTAGTGTTGCCGTCTGCCCCAAGGGACTGCTCGATTCTGAGGCTTCCCAGTGGAGTAATTTCCTAGTTGGTCACTTTCTGGGCAAGCGCCCTGCCTTCCACATTGTGAAACTCTCCCTTTTAAAGCAATGGCGCCCTTCTGGAACAGTCGATACTTTTCTTCTCGATCATGGGTTCTTCTAGTTTCGATTCTCCGAGGAATAGGACCGCCAGGTCCTGGCTTGTTGGAATAGCCCATATATTTCTCCTCCCCTGGCATCGGCATTTGCTTATGAATAATGTCAATTTTTCCACTATTCCCCTCTGGGTTTCCCTTCCAGGGCTCCCTCTGCACTTCTGGTGCTCTGAGGGGTTTAGTGCGATCGGGTCCGTCTTGGGAACTCCCCTCTACTCTAATGCTCACACAAAGAGGAAGGATTGTCTCGCCTATGCAAGGATTTGCATTGAAGTAGCGGCTGCCGATGCCCTTCCTCCATCCATTTCCATTCAAGATGGAGATGATTTCTCCTTTCAACAGGCCATCCACTACGATTGGAAGCCACCACAACACCTCAACCGCCAAGTTTTTTTGCCACGACACTAGTACTCGCCCTCTCAAGCCTCCTACCCAGCATGTTGACCCTATCGGACCCTTCCATCAGAGAGATCACTCGCTAATGACAAAGCCTGAGCCTGGCCTCCTTCCTCCTCTCCGCTCGGCGGCAAGTAGGAGAGGTAGAACCCGTAGGAGAAATGCCCCTCGTCCCACCACCGTCAATCTGGCTGCTGCGGCCACCGGAGATCCTTAGGTCCGCCAAGCCCCCCTTACCTATTGGGCAAAACACGTTTGTCGTGCTGGAGAGCCTCTCTGAAAACCTCGAAGTCCCATCGCTTCCTGTCAATATTGGTGACGGCAACGTCCGAAGTCATCCCATTGGCAACCATGCTTCAGAGGGTACAGCAGATGACGCTGGCAGCTCTTCATCCTCTGACGATGCATTGTCAGACCCCCTAGCTCTGTAGACGAGGAGACCTCCTCAGATTCTAATGGCGACCTTTTGACTGAGGAGTTGTCTACTTCTCAAACTCCTCTGTTGAAGTCTCAGCAAACGAACCCATCTCGACAAAGTGAATCCTCTCTCAAAAGTCCCCCTGTTATAGCCCCCTTTGTCCCAAGTGCTCTTGCTACCTCATCAACCTCGCCACTAGCTGGATGAGAGTCGAGATCCCTCTAGACTTTTGTCTTTGCTTCAACCCACTTTTTTTTAGCCCATTAAGCCCATTAACACTTCCCCCCTTTTGGCCCACCGTCATTCCTACCATGACCAAGCCCAGTCCTTGAGAGTGAACTAGGATGTTTTAAGCCCATCTACTTTGGGTTTTACCACAGATCCTATTCCAACCCGTGAGGACCTTCTTCCTTTCCCGAAGGACCATCCTCTTCCGCCAAACCTGCTAGACCTTCCAAATTCGTGGCTTGGCATAACTCCGAAACCAATAAGCCGCCTGTAGCCAAGTCCAAATCCAATCATCTGCAATCCTGCCACTCCCCTTCCCTTGCTCCTTGATCCTACCAGAGGAGACAATTCCGTCCCGCCCCTAACTCTCTCGGCTCCTCCCCTGGGGAGCAATCGTTGCCCCCTTCCAACCTTGCCTAATGTCCCAAGGGTCCGTTTAGAACTTCAAGGGCCTTAACCCCCCGTCTAAGTATACGATGGTGAGATCCTTCATCAAAGAGCTTAGATCATCCTATCGTCTGATTGAAACTCACATCAAAGAGCCTTCTTTATCCAGAATTGCTACCGCCATCACCCCTGGCTGGGAATTTTTGTCTAACCACTCTTCCCACCCTAACGGCCAAATTTGCTTCTTGTGGGACAAGTCCAAACTTCAAGTCTCCCTTTATCTTCCTCCCCCCAATTCCTTCATCTTACTATCAAAACCATTGCCCACAGCTCAACCTTTTTCCTCACCCCAATCTATGCTTCTAACAAGAGGGCTGACAGGGATACTTTGTGGAACAACCTTAGGATTATTACCAATCGGACTGGCTCCCATCCCTGGGGAATTTGTGGTGACTTCAATGTGGTAAGATTCAGCCATGAGAAGCAAGGTGGGGGAGGCCTAGACATTGCAAATGCAAAAGCCCTTAATGTTTGTAATGCAGATGCACGATGGATTTAGAAAAAAAAAAATCTTTTTGATTTGATTTTCTTTTGTTTTAGAAACAATTTCTTTGAAATTAGTTAGTTTCTAATTTTATATTAGTTTCCATTTTAAGTTAGTTGCCATTAATTTTTTATTTTTTTCTTTATATTGGACATGTAAACGATGAAGGAGTTCAGTTTTAGATTTGAAGAATAAAGATTTGATTAAGAGTTTTGGTATGAGAACCATTGCTGCCAATTT
>NC_056562.1:3061577-3070206 GCF_013358625.1 Macadamia integrifolia | reverse complement strand
ACTCCAAGGTCTTTCTCTGCTGTGAGAAATTAGACCTGCAACAAAGCTGAAAACCCTACTCCTCTGCCAGGTTTAGTTCGACTATTGAATGCTCCTCCTTCAATCAAGTTTTTGGATGTCCAACAGAGGGATTCAAGAGGCTTGCTAGTGGAGAACCTTTGTCTGAAACCACAGCTTGAATCGTTCTCTTATGGCTGAGATTTCTGTTGATAGCAGGGCTGGGTCTGTCGCCACCTGGTGTTCCACCGAGAAGAAGGTGGGCTCTTTGTTGTTTTGCTAGTTAATTTATGTTTTTTCAGAATTGCCCCTCTTTCTCCATGAATTAGGCTGTGTCCCATATTTAGTGTGTGCTACCTATCCAATCCTCAACAATTAATTTAAATCCCCCTTATGTCCTCTTTGTTTGACCGACTCATCTAGACATTAGGAATTTTTTGGTTATTTACGAAAGTGCCATTCACCACTGTAACTTCTGTTTATTTACAATACTGCCACTGCATTTTGATTATTGAGGACTCCTCTCTTGGGTGGGCCATTAAGAGAACCGAATAGGGTTTTCTTAAACCCCAGTTCTGCACTAGGTACTTTGACTTCGTACCCTATGTAAGTAGTCTCCGGCTCTTCGGACCTAGGCTAGTATGCTCTATTCCACAATCAACATTCTGCAACTAACACATGACACACCATAATCTTAAGAATATAAAAGATATCATAGATAATTACTTAATTGATTAATAATTAACATTGATGACTGATGAGTCACATTAACATACATTTGAAAATTTGAAATGACATAAGACAGGCTAGTGATGATGTTTTGATGAAAAAATGGGTTTGAGAAGATTTTTTTATTTTTATTTTTTATATCTAAAATGGTTCTTGAGAAGAAAAGTGACTCCAAATGTGGATGAGGAGGTAATATTCTCTATTCTTTAAGCTTCAATGAGTGTAGGAATGGAGATCCTCAAGCAAAAACATCAAAATTCTTGCCCCTTAGTGTTTTTTTCTTCAAAAAAGTAGAGAGTGAGAGGCAAGATCTTGTTGTTTTTCAATCTCGCCTGTGATCTCGTCTCGCTAATCTAAAAAAATAAGATCTCAGCGAGATCTCGCTGAGATTTTGAACCATGTTCTCTTTGGGACTAATAATGGGTTTTTTACAACACAGTTATCTGACCACCAAGGTAATAAAAACTGTTAAAGTTTGAAGACCCTGTGGACGGTCTGACATGTATGCAGCTTATTAAATCACATTGCTGGCATCCCCAACCACTACCATGAGACTTGTTGTGCTTCTTTAGAAGTTCCAGCATGAAGTAAGAGTCCTTTCTTTACCTTTCACACCCATGTCTTTGCTGTATAAGTAGAGCAGGCATTCATCCAAAAAATATGGCCTCTTGACCTTAGATAATCAATCATAGGTATACCGTCATGGCTCACAATCCAACACAAGAATTGAATCTAAATGGAAAACCTGTCTCCATTACCACATCAAGGGAATAATCGAGGGATCCAGCCTATAAGAAGCAACATACTTTGATTTTAACTGAGAATGAACCCGAATTTTTAAATCCAGAACACTATGATTCTTTGAAGAGAAGGATCCTCTGACCATTGCTAACCTCCTACCTGATGGTTTGACTATATGATCATAGTGACTCATTAAAAAGGCATACCTGGTTCACAAGGTCACAACAGCCTTACCCTGAAAATGTCGAGAGGCTGTTTCGACCCATAGTTTTTAAGGCGCTGCTAAGGCGTCGCCTTACTAGCGCCTTGGCGCTGTTGCAGTCTAGAGATGGTAAGGTAGTGCTCCGCCTTGAGTGAAGTGGCGCCTTATGGGTTTTTTTTTTTTTTTTTTTTTTTACACATTTTAAAATTACTTGATGAAGATTCCAAATATAGATTTTTTATTGGTAGGTGTATGGTTTTGTTAACACTTGAGATGTATGCGATCAGCTTTACTCCACCAAAAATAAACAAAACAAAAACACGATTCACAAATAGGGTTTGGATTTTGTCAAGGGTTTTAAAAAAGAGCTTTGAGAAGGAATCAAGGAACAAGGAAGAACCACTAATCCAGGCGACCATTTTGCTCCGACAGCGGTGAGCTTCATTCTTCTTTGACAGGAGTGGAAATATAGTGAATGACCTTAGGGCTTAGGCACTCATTTTGGCATCATAGAGGTAAGTATAATAAATACTTGTATTTTTTATGTCTTCTTTTCATTATATTTATAATTTTGTTTCATAATTATGTATTTATATTATATGTTAATATGTTATGATGATTGATGATTGATGAAGATGAACTTAGTTTATTCACTTTATTGATTTGTTTTCTTAATGAATATCTTACATTGGGATGAATATGAACCTTTAATATTTATTTAACAAATGAGTAATAGGATTCAACTAGGATTTGAGCCAAATAGATTGGTTTTATAAAAAAATTACACAGGAACGCTTTAGTCAATAAGGCGACGCTTTATGCCCGCCTTATTGCTAAGACGCTCCGAAAGACCCTCAAACGCCTCCGTCGCCTTACTGCCTTAAAAACTATGTTTCGACCGCTTGACCACCAGATCACAACATTTGTACCTTTACCATTGGACCAAGCGTGCCCCTTGATCATAATGACCAATTAAGTTATTATATATATATATATATATAAATATTTTTCTAGTGGTTGGTGTTTAAATGTCCAGAGCTTGCTGGTGCCTATTCAGTGATTTTACTGTGGTTGAAATAGAGATTGATCATTTTAAAATATTTGAATCTCATGAGAAACTTTTAGGTCTCATATCCTCTGTCAGATTTGCTTGTGGTCCTCATTCATATGAAAGGTGGAAAATTGTCAGAGGCTTTCCTGGTGTATCGAACTTAGAGATATTGTGACATTGTTGACTGGTAGTGTTATGACTTGGGTGAGAATAAATTGTCTCTTTCTGTTGTTGAAGAGTGCTATAATTTAAAATTGATTAAATTTTACTGGGCAGGTATATCATACTTATCCAGAGTACAAGAATCCAGTGCGAAAGAGAGAATTGGGAGTCCTATTTCTAGGATCCATCCGGTGAAATCTTCTTTGACCCCATCTGTTGCTGATTCAGTGTTCTTGGAAAGGACTAGATCACGAGTTAGGCATTGGATGAATGCATGTAAAGATCCAATTCCAACGAAGGGAACTGATGGTAAGCACAATAATGCATTACTTCTTTTGCATTCTGGTTTATCCCCTTTCCCTCATGTTAGTTTCTTCATGTTAATTGCAGATGCTCTTGTCAAATCACTGAGGAAGCTTATCTTAGGTGAAATGTATGGGTCAAGACCATGCATGAGTATAGATGTTTGCAGTGAACGTCAAGTGGAGCTGGTGCTGGAGGTTAATGAATTTCCTTGTTTTGGGCCTTTCTTGGATGCAATGATTCTTTCATGGGTTTTAGTTTGATGAATGGCAGAATTCAAGTTGGTTTGTGTCATATTTCTGCTCTTAATAACATTTTCTTATATTCATTGTTGCTGCAGATGTTGATTGAGTTCTCTGATCTTATACCTCTAATTATCCCAGACAAAAGTGGGGGACCCGGGGCAGTACGAGTAGTACTGACAAGTTCTGAAGAGGACAAGAAACTTCTTGAGGTTCGGCCTAAGAATTCCTTGATAATCCTTGCCTTGATCATTTGTAGGAATAGTCACTTAATTTTTTTTTTTTTTTTTTTTTTTCCATTGTGTAATTGTAGTTTTGTTTGGTAGAGGGAGCTTGAAAATCTTGAAGAGGAGGAAAACAAGCGAGTTCGTGGCTTTCGAGAGGTGATCGATGCAATATCAGTGTCCCAGAAGCCTATTGTTGCCTACAACTGTCTTACTGGTGCATCTCTATCTGGATTATTGACACATCTCCTAGAATTTCTAACCTAAAACCTGTTTCTTACTATGTTACTAATCTTGCAAGGGATTCAATGATGCAGAATTTACATTCATTCATTCAAAATTCCTTGCTTCTCTGCCTCAGAGCATGAGTGAGTTCATGTGCTCCTTGCGCTTTGCTTTTCCATGCATCCTTGATGTCAACTATTTGTTGAAGGAAATTGGTCCTCTGAAAAAGGCAAAAAACTTGCCAGCTGCGATGTCCTACTTGAAGAGACAATTCTTTATGCCCCTTGACATGGAACTTCCACACCAAGGTAAGCCTCTTTTCTTAGATTCTTGTTTCAGTTAAATTTTACCTTCTTCTTGGGTCCTGACTTCTCTATAATACCACATTTAGGTTTCTCAGAGCAGGAACATGAAAGGATGAACCATGGGCATAATGTTCTAAGAATAACACAGTCGTTTGCCAAACTCTGCTTGATACTGAAAGTAACTCCTGGTACTAACCAAACAGTGAATGATGATCTGGATAATTCCTTGGAAAGCTATTCAAATAATTTCAATCCCTTCTGTACCAGTCTCCAAGAATCAATTGATGCAGAAGGTATTGTGTGGATGGATAATACGAGAAAAGTGAGCACTGAAGACCTAGCTTTCGTGTGGGGATTCAGAAGTGGGATGTCTGCTGCAGTATTGAAAAGCATATTCCGTGGATCCCATGATGTGTTCTCTGAAGATTTTGAGGTTCGGTTAGTGGACAAAAGTTGTGCTATTGTAGTTTTCTGGACACCTGGTTCAGTTGAGGTCTTACTTAATGTGCTGGGTTCTGGGGCGGTTGGTTCTGGTGGTCTGAAGGAAATGATTTCAGAAGGTCTTAGAGGAGCTGGCTATGAGTTATATAAGAGAATCTGCAGATTAGGTTTATGGGAATCAAATTTAGCTGAATCATTGGACAGAGCCTTGGAAGAGCCTATCCCTGATGTACTGGGAGCCGATTCCACAAAAGATTTGTCAGAGATATACTGGAGCAATGATTCTGTGATTAAACTTGAAGATCTTTGATATAAAATTTTTCCGTCTCTTGTGAAAGGCATAAAAGGGTTATGATGCTGATTGCAGAGTTCATGAACTGATAAGGCAGAGGATTTCATATATCATTAAATCAGATCCTGGGAGATTTAGTGGATAAACAAATCTACTCAGATGGGAATGAAAAATAATTATTTTTTTAATTTATTTTTTGTAAAATTTGAAACACATTGAAAAGCAAGTTAACAAGGAAATGCTGTTACGAGAAGGTCTTTAGATACCTTAGAAAATTGTTGCATCTTCTGTTCTTCATTCATGTGCTGCTTCTAGAGCTTGGAGATATTCATGTTTTGTGCTGGGTATTCGTATTGCTGACTTATCATTTTTGTATCACTAATTTCTATGAATCAGTTTTAGAAAAGAAATTCAAGAAGGAACATTGTCAAAGTGATGCAACTATTTTTTATGTTGTAATGCCTTGAATCTACGGGCTTTTAGCCTGTTTTCTTTATTTTTCTCAGATATTATGTTGATTGTCCATTTAGTTCGCCATACAATAATATCAGGAAAAATGATAGTGCTTGGAAACAACTTAATTATTCAATATGATCATTTCAATACAGGGACTTTATGCTTGAGTACCAACTGAAAGAAAATACACACTATAATATTCATACAGGCGTGCTCGCATATGGAAAAGGATTTCCCTTATTGCAGATTTTTCTCTGAATTTTCTAAATCAATGCATTTTGGTCATTGGAACTATTATGTGGATTATTGAGGTGATTTTCTCATAGAACTTTATGTTTACTGCATGGCTGATTTTAATACAGTTGTTGGGCCCCCTATCCTAAGTGCTGCTGTAGATAAAAGATAGAACCTTCCCCTTTTTAACAAGCTTTTGAAGATGGAGAAAACTACAAGGAAGTCATCTTTATGAAAATCAGCCAAGCAGGGAAATCCTGTACTAAGATCCTATCTATGAATGCTCCATTGCAGTAATTGTCAGAATAGTAGTAGGCTTCAAATTTCATACCATATGCACTTTTTTGAAGTGCAAAATCAATGACATGTGCATTATGATCTGGCTGTTATTCTGCACCAAGAAATGACAAGTCAAAGTAAAAATTAAAATAGCTCTCTCTCTCTCTCTCCAACCCCCCCCCCCTTCTATCTTATAGGAGCTACAGAAGTTCCACCCATTTTGTATGTTTATTTGGGAAAATTAGCTGTAGTACCGAGTGGGTATAACTTGGCTCTTTTTGAAGGATGGTGATTAAATTGATACTGATATACTGCTATCTAGCAAAAATGACTTATGGTTCTATTATGATGGTATGGCCTTTATGGTAAGTGTTGACAAGACTTTTACTTATTAATTAGTAATAATATGTGACCCACTGTTACTTGCAGCTAATTTTCCACATCATTTAAAGGGCATTTAAATGTCAGATTCGCTACTTGAATTCTTGAGATATGGTGGTAGTTTCTATGCTTATGATTCATTTATATGGGTACTTGTAAATAGTTTCATCCCTAGATCTAGATATTGCTCTTCTTGGCTATAGAGTTCTCTATCATTCTCATATTATTTCTTCCTTTCCCTCCAGTTTCATGGCTTCTCTTCTGTTCAAGAAAATACGGGTCATCCGTATGCTGTTAACATTGTCCATCCCAGTGATTAGTGTGTCAAGGGTGCAAGCAGAGCCTCAAGTTCCCTGTTTGTTCATCTTCGGGGATTCGCTGCTTGACAATGGCAACAACAATGCCATTTCTTCCTTAGCTAATACAAACTACCAGCCCTATGGAATCGATTTTCCTGATGGGCCAACTGGAAGGTTTTGCAATGGACGAACTGCTGGCGACATCATCGGTGAGCTCCTTCTTGCTCACTGTGTCATTGATGATATTTCATGTCAATGTGATTAAATACCATGCATTGAAAGTTCACTAATATAAACTGCAGCTCAACTCTTGGGCTTTATTGATTTCATTCCACCTTATGCAACTGCAAGTGGTAAAGATCTACTCAGAGGAGCCAATTATGCATCTGGTGCTGCTGGAATAAGGATTGAGACTGGGAGGCAATATGTAATTATCGTCAAATGAAATGAAGACATTAAGTCATTACAGTTAACTGACTTGGTGATTGCTTTTATAAATTTCGACTTTCTTATTGCCATAGGGTGCTCGCATTAGCATGAATGGACAGTTGCAGAATCATCGATCTGTCATCTCTCAAGTGGTAAACATACTTGGAACTAGTGATGCAGCAACCAACCATCTACAAAATTGCATCTACATGGTGGGAATGGGTAGCAATGACTACCTTAACAACTACTTCATGCCTTTGATCTATGGTACAAGTTGGCGATACACGCCAGACCAATATGCCAACGTTCTCATTGAACAATATTCTCAGCAACTCAGGGTTGGTAACATCTTTAACTTAACTAGGGTCATTTTAAAGGAAAAAAAAAATTATGTTTATTAATTGAGCTCCATATTAGTAGCAAACTGACCAAGAACAGAAATTTTTTCTGTGTTGTTTCTTGACTATATGTAGACTTTGTATGATTATGGAGCAAGGAAGGTGGCTCTGATAGGAATTGGTCCTATAGGTTGCACGCCATTTGAAATTACTCGTAGTAGTATCAATGACTTGTCATGTGATGAGAGAATCAACAGTGCAAACCAGCTTTTCAATGACAGGCTTAAAAATCTAGTGGATGAGCTCAACAATGATCTGCAGGATGCAAAGTTTTCGTTTGTGAATGCATATGGGATTTTCAGTGATATTTTTCAGAATGCTACATCTTATGGTAGATAATCATTCTCTGTTATTGCTTTTATCTCATCTTTGTTTCAGTTACATGTAGTTGCAAGTTGGAAAGAGCAAAGAAACAAGAATCCTCTCCCATTGGAGCATTCATATATATAATCAAATCTACATTAAGCAGACCAAATCATTGTAGGATTGGACTAAAGTATATGAAAGCATCTGAGGTCCTAAGAGTTTTTCGAATGTGATATTATTCCTAACACATGCTGGTTTGAAGCAGTTGGTCCACTTGGTCTAGCGTCTTTTGTTCAGATAAAAGGGCATACCCAGTTTGCAGTCTGAGGAGGGTTATAATATATGTGAAAACATCCTCTGCCGCGGGTGTGGCGAGCATCTGATGGCTGGAACAACATCGGGACGCATGCCGATGTCGTCTTGGCCGTGCGATGTCCGATACTCGCCGCACCGCTGCACTCGTGGTAGATAATAATCACTCTATAATATATGCAGCTTTACCCCTGCTTCACAGAGAGGCTATTTTCTTACTCGAACCCGCAACCACTAGGTCACAATGGAGCAATTCTATTATTGTTCCGACCCCATGTTGTTTGTTCAAATACATCTGATAAATTTGTAGCATTTTTTTAATTAAATATTAATAAAATAATATATTAACAAAAATGAAAGATGTACATGATTAAACATCTGGGTATACATAGCTAGATGAAAAGTAAAAAATGATGACATCTCACTTTTGGCATTGCCATCGGCAAGGAGCAAATCAACAGAAAACAAGCAATTTTCCTTGAAGATAAATTTGGAACAATAGTACAACACTGTTTATCTTTTTTTTTTTTCTTTCTTCTTCTTTTTTTTTTTTTTTTTTTTAATGAAATGGAATGATGTAATTTGGATGATACATTTTGGATTATGTAATTTGGATGATGA
>NC_056562.1:2999360-3061557 GCF_013358625.1 Macadamia integrifolia | reverse complement strand
TTTTTTAATATGATGGTGAAGACATTCAGATCTTTCAATGGCTATTAAATGATATATTTTGGTTTGTTGATTATAGGATTTAGGTTCTCAACCACTGCATGCTGTGGGTTGGGGCGCAACAATGGGATAATTACATGTCTTCCTCATCAAATTCCATGTGCAAACAGGAGTGAGTATTTGTACTGGGATGCTTTTCATCCGACCGAAGCTGCAAATTTGATCATAGCAAGGAGGACTTACAACGCTCAATCTCCCTTGGATGTTTACCCAATTGACATCCACAGTATGGCCTTGCTGTGAACTATAAAGGTTGAGATATTGATTGTCTATATATGGATTGTTCTTGTGGGAATAACAAGAAGCTCTCTATAGAGATCCAACTATGAATCTGCTTGATTAAGTGTTGTGTAGGTTGTTGAAGAATCTTTTTTTCTCACCAATTTGACCCTCAACCGTTATTGCCTCATCTAATTAATTGGATTTCATAGGTTTGGCATGAACAAGATTATATTCGGTCAGCCTATTATCGATTTGTAATTGAGCTAATTGGTCTATATTCCATGTTTAAACAGGATAATTGTCTTCAAGTTCTAGAAGACATGAAAATTCAGTGGTAGACCATACCATTTTAGCAGTAAACTCTGTAATATTCTCTCCAAAACTTCTATTTCCCTTTGATCTGCAAGCACAAATAGCCTACTGGCTGCAAGAAGTGTATAGCTGGACTTGTTTTTTCACCTGAACACAATTAGATTAGTACAGCAATAACAATAGCCAGAAAAGAGGATCACCCAGCCTAATAAATCCTCTTGTTGGAACAGATAAATAGGATAGCTGAAGACAAAGTAACATCTAAGTGAACAACCATAACTATTCTACATTTAACAAACTTCAGAGTTAACAAAGCTGCAAATGCTCAACCAATTTGATTAACCACCAAGACATACAGATTCCGAATCAGTGAAGCCTCCAGAACATTGTTAGTTTAAAACGCGTTTAAAACGTCGAACCGTTTTTTTGACGTTTTAAACGCCGTTTGCCGAACTGTCCACATAAAGTAGGTAAAAAACGGGGACGGGGATATTTGAAGTTTTAAAAGCATTGTAAACGGGTATCCCTTTTTTTAATAGTAAAAAAACGGATATTAAAAAAATAATTAAAACTTTCACTTCACAGTTCTTCACCCCATTCGGCCATTCAACCCATTCCCAAACTTTCATTTCAAAGTTCAAACCCTAACTTTCCGAACTATTCTCTCACTTCCTCTCTTCTTCTCTCCCAATGACGGATGACTGGAACATCAGAGTCTATGATCCACGACGACGACGGATGACAAACGACGGACGATGAGCGCAAACACTGGAGTACTGGACTCGACTTCACCCCTGTCTTCTCTCCCAATAGTCCAGAATCTACCTCACTACGGTGGACGACAGACGACCAAGTGGACCAACTGCTTTTGCGGAAAGAGGTTTTTGATTTTTTTCCTTTTGATTTCTTTATTTTTTGATCTGGTTAAATGAGTTGTTATACGATACAAGGAAAGGCTCATTCCCAACTGCTACATATCTGCCAGAAAACATACCCAAGAGAACCGTGAATATGAGCAATAGTTATCCTCCTAGTGACAGAACAGAATAAATGGATTTCACATCAAATGGAGAAACATAATTTGATATATGTACGAACCAATATTAGAAGATTAGATATTTGAAAATATCTTAAAATTTTTAGGGGTGTGGGCACAAATAGTCCACATTGTTAGCAGCAAATTTGAAGGATTTTTTTCTAAAAGTAAGAATTTGAGGACTAGGAAAACACTTTCATGTATCCCAGTCAAATTTCAGCATTGGTTCAAACTGCTTGGACTTTTTACCTGTCAATCTTTAAACTTTTAAGTTATTGTGCTTTAACTAAGCATAACTCTGGTATAAGAATCTTAAACGCTTGCTCAAATGGAAGTTTGATTGGCTTAAGTAAATCACCATAGCATCAAGGCATATTTGGACAACTGTACAATCTTAAACTCCGCTGGAATAATACATTAATTTTATTGAGTTAAGCATCAAAATGTCTGTACTCACATTATCATTAGTGATTACTAAATTATTTGCTTGTTTTCCTTCCATGCCATAAAGATAGTCCACCTTCCGATTTTTTGCCTGTCCGAATTCTTTGTCCAATTTCCTAATTAGTCAACTTTTAACTAATTTAAGAGATCTCCAACAAGTAGTAAGGGAAGGGTCTGAAATTTGATGTGTTTAGGCTTTTCTGTTAATTATGATAGATGGAAGACCAAGTTTGTTGCAGAGAGATGACCAAGTCATGAATAGAGAAACTCCCTGTCTTTCCTTGTTCTATTTAGCCAACTGAATTTTAAAGCTTTTTGTTTGTATATTATTATAACTCCGTCTAAAAATCATAAACTGTGCCCTTTACACACAGAATTTACCAACCGTTCCTTATATAGAAATAGTACTGTTCTAACTTTACTCTTTTCCTTTCTTCTTTTTATTTTTTTCTGGGTTACATAGGAGAAAAGGGTTCTCTATGTTCAGTTGCAGAAATTGTTTGGTAAATTAGAATCACTTTGTTCCACAATTTAGTATACAAAATATACTCCAACTTTCTTATTATGAATTCAAAGAAGATGACACAACGATTCCAATACTGCAACATTGATGTACAATGGATTATGAAAAGAAGTTGTTTTATTCTATGCTAGCTTGTGTTGAATTCTTTTTTGGATTACTTAAGGGAACTACTGATTTTTTACTCAGGGAACTATTCCTGCCCCTATACATAATCCGAGTAATATTTTATGCTACATTAGGTGTTTGGGAATTACTCTTTAGGCATGGATTTGTTGTGAAGATGTATGTTAAAATCTGAATAAATATTTGATTGTTAATTGTTAATTCTTTATTCTCAATTCTCATATGTACTCATCATATATGTTAAATTTGAATAAATATTTGATTGCATATTATGTAGGTACTTGATATTATTGAAAAATGGTTAGAAAAAAGGATAAGTTTTGGGAACATGTATAACAACTTGGGCCGAGCTGTTTTAAATGCAATTATTATGAACTTGACTACTCTGGTAGTGTTACTTGAGTGAAGGTTCATTTGGCTTGCTTGACTGGCCATGATGTTCGAATTTGCACTAAAGTCCCTGACCATGTTCAAGTTGAAGCCAGTGCAGAAATGAATTTGAGTACATCTAAAAAGAAAAGGACGAATGAGACCCTAGAAAGTGAAATTGGTTCCACAAATTCTCATGATAGGAGCATTCATCAAACCATAATGGTAGAGTTGGCTGCTAAACAAGACAAGAAGTCATTAGAAAAGATGATAGGAGAATTTTTTGTTAAGAATAACATTTCTTTCAATGTTATTTAGACAGAATCTTTTATTCAAATGATGAAAGGCGCTTGTGCCTATGGTCAGGGTTTTGTTATTCCTAGTCACTCTACTCTTTGTACCCATTTGATTCCTGAAGCTAAGGTAGAGATCATGGAATATGTGAGCAACATAAAGTCAACATGGGTTGGCATATGTTGCACAATAATGTCTGATTCTTGGACTGACCTAAAGAAGAGGTCTTAGGTCAATGTGATAGCTTATTCTCCTGGTGGGGCTGTATTCCTGAAGTGTATTGAATGTAGTTCAAATAGTATTACTGCTGGATATCTTTTTAGAGAAATATCTGATGTTATTGAAATGCTTGGACCACAACATGTTGTGCAATTTGTTTCAGATAATGGTGCTAACTATAATTGTTATGGTGATACGTTGATTGGAAAATGGTCTCACATGTATCAGACAAATTGTGCTGCACATGGGATTAATTTGCTTTTAAAGGATATCCATAAGCATATTAGATGGGTGAGGAAAATTATTGATGATGGTAAACATGTAGTGGATTATATGCACAGGCACACAACTGTTATAGCCTTAATGAGGGAATTCACAAATGACAAAGAGATTAAGCCGCCTTGCAAGACAAGGTTTGCTACTAATTTTTTAATGCTCCAATCTCTTATTGTAGTTGAGAATGAGTTAAGGCTATTGGTTACATCATCTGAATTGAGAGGCTTCCATTGCAATAGAGTTGAAATAGCATTAAAGACTGTCAGAATAATTCAATCTAATATATTCTGGGGCGAGGCAAAGGAGGTTATTGCTTTTATGGATCCTCTCATTAGGATTCTTCGCCTTGTTGATTCAGATGGTACCACTGCATGTTACTTGTATGAAGCAACTGTTAGGGCAAAAGAAAAATTAAGGAAGTTAAAGGAGAGTGATGGAGTAAAGAACTTTACCATATTGGATTTTTTGATACAAGGGTGGAAAAGAATATAATTCATCCTATTCATGTGCTTGATGCAGCTTTAAATCCTAATAATTTGTTTGATGGTGGAATTTTTATTGAGACAAGTACAGTTGTGCAAGCTCAAGAATATATTGTGGCAACCATGGTTCCTCTAGAAGATCGTGAGCAATTCACTGCAGAAATGGTTGAGTATCGAATGAGGAACCCAAATTTGTTCAATATCACAGGAAAGTCTTTAATGAAAACTAACCATCCAAGTAAGTCTGATAGTTAATTAAGTTTATATTTCTATTTGTAAATCATCTTTATATGTGTTTACTTGTGTTAATTTGTAGGGATTTGGTGGGAATATATGAGTGGTTATCTTCCAGTGGTTCAAAAGGTTGCTTGTAGAATCTTAAGCAAACCTTGTAGTTCCTCTCCTTGTGAGAGGAATTGGAGTGCTTGGGACGCAGCACAAACAAAGAAGAGGAACAGATTAACTCTAGAAATGTTAGAAGATTTGGTATACATTAGAATGAATTCTTTGATGAAGGAGAAGTATGAAAACCGAGCAATTCAGGATACAAAACCTATTGACCTAGAGAAACTTGGTGACTTGCCTGATGTAAACATTGAGTTGGAGACAGAGAGACTTGAAGAGACATGTTGAACCTATTCATAATCAACCTAATTCTATATTATGATACATTTGTGTTTTCTTTTTAATGAAATGGGATGATGTAATTTGGATGATACATTTTGGATTATGTAATTTGGATGATGAATTTGGATATTTGAATGATGTATTTTGGATATTTGAATGGTGTATTTTGGATCTTATATTAATCTTTGGATGGATATATTTTCAATGTTATTTCATGATATAATAGGTTTAGAATTTGGATTGAAATATGAATATTATCTATATTTATTTTGATTGTTATCCAGGTATTTAGAGAGTTATTATGTCAATTTATGTCTATATATTGCCCTTTTTTTGACACCGTATTATTTAAATATAAACGTTTAAAGCACGTATCGTCCGTTTTTTTTTTTTTCCCCTTTTTACCGTATTTGACCATATTTTTGATCGTCCTGTTCACGTTTTGATCCATTTAAAACATGCCCGTACCGAACAATGTTATTTTGCTGTTTCCATTTTAACTAACAGATTTCCAGAATCATCAATAACCTCACTCATGTCTGTTATGTTAACAGTAGTACTTGATGTTGAGGACCCAACAACATCTGGGGAAACCACTCCATGTGGAAATATTGGCCGATGACTCCTGCTCCTCCACTGCCATTTCCTTGATATGTCAGAGGTCTCTCCATCTCCTCCAAATTTAGGTTGTGGATCCTTCTCTACTTCCAGAGTCTGGTTTCTTTGAATCAGGTCACTAACTCTAGTTGGCAACATCTTTGGAAACACAAATGGTTTAAAGCAACAAACAAGAATTATAATAAGTAATATGTATACATGAAAGGAAACCCACACATAAAATGTAAATTTCCAATTGTGGACCAGTTCGTTTCTCTTAGGAAGCTAAGAGTTCAATACAATCTCAGCTGTCTATAGTTCTGGAGGATCAGTAGTCCCAGCCCTTGGTATTAATGTTATCCTTATTGTCTCTGTCTGAAGCTTTCCTTCCTTGTGCATCAGTAATCCTACTGTGATCCTCTGGGTCTCCGTTATTATCCTCCATAATAGGGGGATGCCCAGAACAAATGTACACAGTAGTCGAATTGGGAGGCTTCTAAAGTAGAGCATGTAGGGTTGGCTGGATTTTGCTATTATCTCTCCAGTAGTTGATATGACCTCTGCAGTCAACTGATAAGGTGATGGATAAATTACATTGTTCTAAAAGAGAGGGAAGTTCATATTGTAGAAAATGAAACCTATAATGATGCAGAAAGGAATGGAAATTATAAACAAACAATCACACAATGCACATAACAATTCACGTGGTTCAACAAGATTTCCTACTTCCACGGTGAGATGCGATCTACTTTACTATCAATAGAGAATAGGTTTACTGTTAGATCAAACACCAAAGAAATACAAAAATAAATAGACAAAAGATCTGCACGACACAGAGATTTAACGAGGTTCACATACCAGGGTGGTGTGCTACGTCCTTGGGCAAAGAAGAAGATGTTTTACTATGCAGAAGAGAGATTACACCCAAGCATCGGCGAGAAAACTAGCCCTAAAACCCTAGCTCGAAAAAAACCCCAAAATACAATGACTTTCTCAACAAGACAACAGTACATTATATACTCCAAGTCACAGGTCGACCCATCGGGTCACAGTCGATCCAGTTGAACCATACCGCAGGGTCTACACCCCCATACGAGATCAGTGCTGGGCTCTGTGCTTGGGCCTATTGGCCCAACCCCTCTGCTTCCATCATAGATCTCAGAAAAATTTTCATTCGGGTCACCACCAAAATATGTCGGATCAGGTCAATCTTCAAAATGAGTCAAGAATTCGAGGCAAACTTAACAAATCTCCACCTTGGCTTGAATTCTCATCCAACAAACAAACAAATAGCTAAAATCTTCATCTTTTCCAATAGCCCTCCAAAGGGATGAACTCAAACACGGCAAACATCAAGTAGGTTCAAACAATGCTCGAACTTACCAACACACAAAGGCTTAGTCAACATATCAGTTGAATTGTCTTTAGTACCAATCTTCAACACTTGAACATTGTCTTGAGCAATTATCTCTTTGATGAATGATACCAAACATCAATGTGCTTCGTCCTCTCATAATACATCGGATCTTTAGTCAAGTGAATAGCACTCTGGCTATCACAATGGACAACAGTCACCCTATGATCCATGCTGAGTTCTCCCAATAAACCTCTAAGCCAAATAACTTTTTTAATTACCTTAGTCACTGCCATATACTCTGACTCAGTAGTAGATAATGCAACTGTAGCCTGTAAAGTAGCTTTCCAACTAACCGTGCTTCCTCCAAGAGTAAATACATAGCTTGTGAGTGACCTCCTCTTGTTAAGATCACCTGCATAATCTGAATCAACATAACTAGATAAACTATCACCATTCCTCCCAAACTCCAAACAAACACCAGAGGTCCCTTTCTAGTACCTAAGTATCCACTTCACTATTTCCCAATGAGTTTTACCTGGATATAACCAATATCTACTCACCACACTGACAGCTTGTGAAATGTCAGAATGAGTGCATACCATAGCATACATAACAGAGCCAATTGCACAAGAGTATGGAACCCATGACATGTATTCCACCTCTTCATCTGTCTTAGGTGATAGAGCAACTGAAAGTCTAAAATAAGATGCAAGATGAGTAGTTACAAGTTTGGCATCTTTCAGGCCAAAATGATTCAGTACCTTTTCAGTGTACTTCTGTTAAGATAGCCACAGCTTCCCTGCTTTTCTATCCCTCCTGATCTCCAAACCAAGGATCTTCCTTACTGCCCCCAAATCTTTCATCTCAAATTCAGAACTTCATTGTTCCTTCAACCTGTTGACCTCATTCCAATCTTTTGCTGCAATCAACATATCATCAACAAAACGCAGCAAATATATGAATGACCCATCAAAGAGCTTTTTGAAATAAACACAACAATCATATTGACACCTGCAATATCCAAAACTAGCTATAACCGAATCAAACCTTTTATACCATTGTCTAGGAGACTGTTTCAAACCATATAGGGAATTCTTCAATAAGCATACATGGTCCTCCTTACCTTCAATAACAAATCCTTCAGGTTGATGCATATAAATCTGTTCTTCTAGTTCACTATGCAATAATGTTGTTTCCATATCAAGTTGCACCAGCTTCAAATCATGCATAGCAACTAGAGCAAGTAGGACACGAATAGAACTATGCTTAACAACAGGTGAGAAAACATCATTAAAATCAATTCCTTGTACATGACTATATTTCTTTGCAACCAAACGTGCCTTGTACCTAGCATCTTCAACACCTGAGGTAGATTTCTTCTTCTTGAAGACCCATTTGCAGCCAACAATTTTCTTCCCTATTCTCGACTTGACAAGCTCCCAAGTCTGATATTTATGAAAAGATTCCATCTCCTCATTCATGACAATCAACCAATTTTTAGAATCAATTGAAGTAATAGCTTGAGAATATGTTGCAGGCTCACTATTTTCAATTGTATCTGCAACAAACAATGCATAAGCAACAAATTCAATATGCCTATACTTTTGTGGTTGTCTAATATTTCTCCTTGGTCTATCCTTAGCAATATTGTACCACGCTTCTTCTTGATTCTCTTGAGCATCATCTCCTTCAGTAAAAATAGGTAGCTAAACTGAAGTAGATTGTGCTTTGTTTGAAGATAAACTACCGATTTCAAACTTCACTTTCTCTCTAGATTTTTCTTGACCTCCATCATAATTAACATGAGCTTCTTTCCTAGGATGCAACATAGCAGATTCATCAAAAGCAACATCTCTGCTAATAAGAAATTTTGGTGACTTTGGATCAGGACACCACAACCTGTATCCCTTCACTCCATATCCATACCCAAGAAAAATACATTTCTTGGCCCTAGGTTCCAACTTCCCTTCAGTCACATATGCATAAGTAGGACATCCAAATACTTTTAAATTACAGTAGTTTACAGGCTTATGTGATCAAATTTCTTTTGGAGTCTTGCACTCAATAGCAGTGCAAGGAGATCGATTTACCAATAGGGTTACTGTGTTAATTACTTCTGCCTAGAACTCCTTGTCCAATCCTGCATTTGATAACATACACATTGCCTGTTCTAACAAGGTTCTATTCTTACCCTCTGCCATTCCATTCTGCTGGGGTGTTTTAACAACTATGTGGTGTCTTGCAATACCTTCATTTTTGTAAAACTCATTAAAGTCACCTTCACAGAACTCTAGACTATTATCGATTCTCAACCTCTTAATTTTTTTCCCAATTTGCGTCTCAAGAAAATTCTTTCACTATTTGAAAGTGATAAATACTTCATTTTTGTGCTTCAAAAAATAGACCCAAACCTTCTGAGAGAAATCATCAACGAAAGTAAGCAAGTACCTTGCACTAGCCCCCTTTGAAGCAACCCTAGAGGGTCCCCATAGGTCTAAATGAATGTAATCTAAAGTTTCCTTGGTCATGTGAATAGCAGTATTGAAACTGACTCTCTTCTACTTCCTAAACACACAATGCTTATAGAACTCCATTGCTCCTGTACTCTGACCACACAATAAGCCCTTTTTACTTAATGATGCCATCCCTCTTTCACTCATATGGCCTAACCTTATGTGTCATAAATTTGTGACATCTGATTCAAACATAGATGATGAAACTGCTGTAACAAAATCAGCGACTGTAGTACCCTGCAATACATACAAACTGCCAACCTTGATTCTTTTCATCAACAAGAAAACACCCTTGCTGATCTTCATAACTCCACCTTCAATTGTATACTTGCACCCATTTGAATCAAGAGTGTCTAAACTGATGAAATTCTTCTTCAAATCAGGGACATGCCTGACATGAGACAAAGTTCTAACAATGCCATCATACATCTTGATATTGATTATTCTCATTCCAATAGTCTTACAAGAAGCATTATTTTCCATTAACACAACTCCACCTCGAACTAATTCGTATATGGAGAACCATTCACGATTGAGACACATATGGTAGGAACAACTAGAGTCAATAATCGATTCATCTTGTGATCTGACTCTGTCATCAGTCACCAAAAGCGTATCAGACTCACTCTCATCTTCAGCAATACTAGCTTCTGTAGAATCATCTCTTTTCTGTTGATTTTGGGCACCACCATGTGCTTTTTGCTTATTTAAAAGCTTATAGAATTCAGATTTATTATGCTCATTTTTTTTACAGTAATTGCATGTCAAATTCTTATGCTTAGATTTTGATTTATCCTTCTTTTTGTCACCATCTGAACCCCTTTCATTTTTTCTCCCTCTAGCTACCAAACTAACATCATCAGATTTATTGGTAGACGTCAACTCATCATCAATCTTCTACTTGTTTTGCAGATTCGCTTTGACATCCTCAACAGATATTGTCTCTCTACCATAAATCATAGTATCCCTAAAATGCTTATAAGATGGAGGCAGAGAACATAACAATAATAGGACCAAATCTTCATCGTCTATTTTAACATATATCATTTTCAAATCAGTAACAATAGAATTAAACTCAGATATGTGGGATTTAATAGAAGTACCTTCACCCATATGAAGGGTATACAATTATTGCTTCAATCTCAACCTATTGGTGAGGGATTTGGTAAGGTAGAAATTCTCTAACTTCACCCATAACTCTGCAACTATTTTCTCTGATAAAACTTCTTGTAGAACATCATTCGAAAGACACAACTGAATAGCTGAAAGGGCTTTATCATTCAAATCATTTCAATCATCATCGGACATAGTTGTAAGTTTCTTTGCCTTCCCATATAGAGTTTTCTTCAAACCCTGTAAGAACAACCATCATTTGAACCTGTCATAGACAAAAAATGATGCTATCGTCGAACCTATCAATATCGTACTTCATTGAAGAACACATGGATCGAAGTAACCCAAAGCTCTAATACCAGTTTGTTAGATCAAACATCAAAGAAATACGAAAATAAATAGATAAAAGATCTACACAATATAGAGATTTAATGAGGTTCACACACCAGGGTGGTGTGCTACGTCCTCGGGCGAAGAAGAAGATGTTTCACTATGCAGAAGAGAGATTACACCCAAGCAGCGGCGAGAAAACTCACCCTAAAACCCTAACTCAAAAAAACCCCCAAAATATAATGACTTTCTCAACAAGACAACATAACATTATATACTCCAAGTTGCGGGTCGATCTATTAGGTTGCAGTCGATTGGGTTGAAGCATACCGCCGGGGCTATGCCCCTGCACCCCCATACTATATCAATGCTGGGCTTAGGGGTTGGGTCGGCTTGGGCCTATCGGCCCAACCCCTCTGCTTCCATCACAGATATCAGAAAACCTTCCATTTGAGTCACCACCAGAATATGTCGGATCAGGTCAATCTTCAAAATAGGTCAAGAATTCGAGGCAAACTTAACATTTATAGCCGCTCATCCTCACACCTCTCTCAGATTGATTATAGAGAAAGAACTGTTGCTACAAATGTATAATAGGGTGACAGCCACGCATCTTCACACCTCTCTCAGATTGATTATAGAGAAAGAATCGTTGCTACAAATGTATAGTGAAACCTTATATAGGTAATTTATCGAAATATCCATATAGTTTCTATCATATTTATTATAGAGAAAGAACCACTGCTATAAATGTATAGTGAAACCCTATATAGGTAATTTACCGAAATATCCATATAGCCTCTTTCGGATTGATTACAGAGAAAGAACTATTGCTACAAATGTATAGTAAAACCCTATATAAGTATTTTACTGAAATATCCATATAGCCTCTCTCAAATTGATTACTAACACTATTTCTTGCATCCCCATGGCCCAGGCATCTCAATGACCATTCGGAAGCAGCCTGCTTATGCAAGTGACGGAATACAAGACATTATACCCCAACACATATTTTGCCAATGGTTGCTTTACTAAATCAAGAGGAAAACAACAACAGATTCACAATTGTTTTGGCCAAAACCAGCCTAACAATTTATAACTGGATTATAAAATTTAAACAGAAATTACCACAACTAGGTAATGATGAAAATGACTGAAAATTAAAATAGTTAATTCATAGTTAAGGGAGAAAATTAAGATTTCTCCTTAATCAGTGTTGATTAGTGAGCGACAATGGAGTATTAACTCAAACTCTGTTCTGAACTCTGTCATCAATTTTTTTTAACAGGGGGAAACTCATTTTGCGAGATTATTCTCCAATGGAATTATACATGATTTAGAGAACAAAATTTCCCATTACCCTCTGGCCTCTGCTCAACTAGCAGAAAAATATCATTTGAATTCAAAGAAATGACTTCAATAAGCAGCATTGCTTAGAAATCTAAATGTCTAAACTACCAAAACCATCAAAGAGAAAAAACCAGAAAACCCACATCAGTTCTTTACCTAGAAGACACTAATTCGCCTATTAAGATTTGATTCGGGCATCAAAAGCATGAGAGAAACATTGAATGTGTGACCAACCGGAATAACCCTTTTCCTCTTCCCTTGCACATCACTCCCCAAGAAGTACACAACGTTGGGGTGAGCATTTGTGTAATCAAAATGTAGAGGCCTTTTTACAAACATTAGCTCTTCAACCCACAACTAAACCAACCCAACACCAATAACAATTGCGAAAATCATGATAATAAGCAAGAGAAGACACACATAAGAAGCACCCAAAAACCCAAATCCAAGTTTCCGAAAGAGAAGGCCGCAATAAGAAGCTGGTTTTAGTAAGAGAATGTCTTGTTCTTCTTCTTTGTTAGGAGGAAAAGGTGGTGGAGGAGATGGATGGATGGTGGTGGAGGAGGCTAGTGTGCGCCTGGGTGGTGGCTTTATCTGGTGGGTTAGCATGGTTTCACTTTTGGGGTCTTTCTTTACCGTTGGAGGGGGGATGAGGAGCGAGCTGAGACTGAGACTCATATGTGGTTTCTTAGGTCCGTTGTTATTGGCTCTGTGAAGTGACAGTGCATGGATGGAAGGTGGAAGAGGGAGGTGAGAGGTGGTGCCAAGGAGATGTGAACATATTACACGTGTCGTGTCTTCTACATGTTTGATAATAATTCTAGCCTGTGAGGTTTGTACTATAGTTACTACATAGGTCATTCCAAATGCAAAGGTACTATCAAATGGGCACTTGGTTAGAATTGATCAATTAATAGTCCAATTCAGCTCAACTCAACATGTTTAAGGTCCATTTATAGTCCGTTTAGATTTTAAAGCATGTTTACTATGCTTAACACAATTAAAGACCGATTGTAACTCATTCAAAGATAAATGTGTCATCGACCCATTTAAAGAACACATAAGGTCCATTTAAAACGACTATTTGGTAGCTCGATTAAATAATTGTACCCAATTGACTGTTTAAAAATGCAGACATACCTAACATATAAGGACCGACACTTAAATAGACCTGTAATGGTGCAATGTCTTAAAGTGGGGAAGCCTGATTAGTCCCAATCGAAATTGACCGAGCCCAATTGATTGACAACCCTAATTTTACATGCGTTGCTTTGAGAACGATGTTTTCTAGCAAAACCATCTTTTTCTTTCAAAGGTTATTCTTTGTCTTTAGCGGAGCATTTGGTGAACAAATTTCAAAACTGGTTCTAAAACAATTCTCAAACATTAATGGTGTTTTGTAAAACTGTTCTAAAACAATTTTTTTCGACATCGTTGCCAATATTTACATAAATCCCATTAATTCCATAAAGTAACCCAAATAATTTCATAAAAACCAATTTACTATAGAAGACACCATAATCGAACCAATTCACTGCTCCTTTCAAATATCCTTTGATATAATTCAATGAAAGTGAAAAGTTGTAGATCTATGGCTGTCACACCCCGCCTCCACTCAACTGAAGGCTGGCGACATGGACACACACACGAGTCCACAATCCATCCAGGATCCACGATGCAGTACTTTAAGTTTATAAGATTATGAAATGAATTCTAAAATCACATACTTATAATATAAACAAAATATATCAACTGGTGATTTCTATTGATATTTACCATATTTACAAAAAAAAGAATGTTTTCACATATTGATCATAATTACAGTTATGCCCCCATAGGGCTACATCTGTTAAGTACAAAAAGAATCAAAAATAGAAGATGATACTCCCATCCTCAGCGTGCTCCAAATGCACAATCATCGTACGCGCATCCATCCTCGTGCGGAACCAGCTCCTCATCCCAGAGGTCACCTCCGTAGAGAGTCAGGACCTCGATCACGGTTTCTAAAGGATTTCCTGAATCAACATCTAAAAATGGGCAACAATGGGGGGTGAGCTTCCACGAAGCCCAGTGAGGGTAACACACACAAGCAATCATGACAATCCAAGAAAATGCAATAGTATAAATAATCATGCCCGACCACATCAATATGAATACAATTATATGAGTGCAATAACATGATCCATTTATTATCAAGCAATTCTAAGCAACAATTTCTAAGTCTAAAGGGGGTATAAGTGCTACTGCAACGTAGGTGTTATCCCTAGTCATGAATGTACGTTATCAGTCCCTAGGGATACTAGCTAGTTGCGAGTCAGGAGCATACCGATTCTGGAACCACATCGTTACCCGATAAATCCCTATTAATAACCCTCCCATAATACCACTACATCGAATCCAACATCGCATGTAGGGTATACCCATCACCAAATAAACATCTCACGAGGGTCTATCACGACGCTGGAATCTTCGCACCTCAGTCACCAGAAATCATCCCCAACCACGGACCGTCGGATGAGAGGATTAGCCAATACGTAAACCCCTATTGGCAAGGGTTATAGCACCAGGGTGGTTATCCTAGTCCATTGCATTCTAATATGTCATAATACAATTCAAACACACTCACACACTCACACACACCCTAAGCATGCAGTGCCGTCGGTACCAACCATTGGCCACCCTGCACCCCAGTCACACACACACACTCACCCTGAGCATGCAGTGCCATCGACACCAACCGTTAGCCACCCTGCACCCCATTCACACACCCGCACACGTATACTCACCCTGAGCATGCAGTGCCATCGGCACCAACCATTGGCCACCCTACACCCCAATCACACACACACACACACGCACATGCACAATCAAAATCCACCTTCTCATACCACATCAACACTTTACATAAGGAATAATATAATAATATGAAAAATGATAAAATTCATCCACATATGCATTATGATGCAAGCATTCCATAAAAACACACAAAATCCACTCACCTCGTGTTCTAGATGGCGGTAGATAGTTGATGGTTTCGTGTTACGTGCTCCCATCACTTCTCAATTCCACTCCTAGGATACATAATATTTTTAGGTTATTCGGTTATTCAAAGAGGAGTGGGACACTAGGACACGTGCCCCAATAAAAGGATAAAAATTTAGCTTTAAAATGATTCACCGGTAGATGATTACCAGTGGCTGGTCATCCGTCGGTGAGTTCACCGGTGGATAAATCCGAAAGGAATGCACATCCTATAATATTTTCACCGGTGGATGATCATCCGCCGGTGAGTTCACGGATGGACAAATCCAAAAGGAATGCACATCCTGTAATATTTTCACCGGTGGATGGTCCCTACCTTCACCGACTGGTCAGTGACCATCAGCCGGTGAAGTTAAAATCGGGGTTTTCTTACCCAGATCAGCCCTATTGGCCCTATGGCCCCTGTGTGTGGTGGTGGAAATGCGTATTTTTCAGTGGGGTGTCATTTCCCAACTCCATTCCTCTCTTCTCCCTCTTTTGTATAGTTACAAATTAGGTTTTGTGATTTTAGGGTTGGTTTTCATGTAGGGCATCCTCACACACTTTACTTAGCTTAGATTTAGTGAAATTAGTGAGTGGATCAACATAGGATTTCAAGATACACCCAATTTTCTCAATACACAAGTCTAGGTTAAGCTAAATTGGGGAAGACTTAGGTTGAGCTCATGGAATGGTCATTAATGGCTCATGAAATCACTCTCACACACCATACATAGGTTTAATTTCATTTTTCCCAACTTAGGATTAGGTTAGGATGTTAAGTCATAGAGGATTTGCTCAAATTCCCAAATCCTAGGGTTTTGGTTAGGGGTTTCATAGGGATTTATTCTTAGACCTAAGGTTGAGTGAATAACCTTGCCAATGTAGGTCTCTTACTCTAATTTCATCATCCTATTATGTAGTCTTTATGGTTGGGTAAGTGGAATTTGGTTGGGTCTCCATTACTTCCAATAAAGGGTGACATGTGAAGGAGAGAGAGAGATATTTATGTGTGTGTGTGTGGAGAGATGAGCATATGGGCTTACCTCAAGAATGAAGCCCTAGCCTTCCTCTTTCCTTCCTCCCTTGCTTTCCTTCTCCTTCTTCTTCTTCTTCTTTCTCCTTTTCCTTCTATCTATTTTGGTAGGAGAAGAAATGAATGGTATTTATAGCCACTTAAGTCCCACTAAGGCCTGTTTGGAGAATTAATGGGTTTTTACCCAATACCGGGTTATTCCGCTATTCGGCACTAACGGCCCACGTCGAGCTATCCCGCCACATTAATCAACTCCCTAACACATTGTTCCATCAATATGGATGGGTTTGGGGTGTATGATCGTGAGGTCTTGGGTCCCATGGTGAGATAACCGAAAACTGGCCTGTGCACTCACCATATGGTGTTCACTGATGGATGCCCCATCCGCCGGTGACCATCAGCCGGTGAATGTTGAACTAGTCACTTTGTATGGAGATCTCTCCTCCGTTTGAGTGGGGCCTTCTCCAGGGTTTCTAGTGTGTGTGAGGTTCAACTGACCTTTCCCTTCGGGTTTGGAATCCCTTCTAATTACTTAACCATGGGTAGCAGGTGTAAGTGGGATTGCCCTTCCTTCCTCGGCAAAAGGCGGATGCAACCCAGTACCCACTGGTACTAGTGTCCTCCGGTGTTGGACCTGAACATTAAAATAGGAAGTTTTAAGGTTCGGGTATAACATTCCCTCCTCATAAGAAATTTCGTCCCCAAAATTTGACATACCTGGTGATCCAAACAACTGAGGATATTTCTTCTTCATTTCCTCCTCATGTTCCCAAGATGCTTCTTGTTTGGAGTGATTCCTCCACTTGACTAGTACATAAGAAATAGTCTGATTGCGGAGAATGTGGTCTCTCTGGTCAATAATTTCTTCTGGCTATTGTACAAACTTCCAATCAGCGTCAAGTTCCAAGGGTACATGTGTTAAATATGAGCTGGATCGAAAACGTACTTCTTAAGCATGAAAACATAAAATACATTATGAGCTCCTTGTAATTCGAGTGGCATAGCGATCTAGTAAGCTACTGTTCCGACTCGACTCAATATCTCATAAGGTCCCATGTATCGAGGACTTAACTTTCCCTTCTTGCCAAACCTCTTCACTCCTCTCATTGGGGAGACTTTCAGAAAAATTTTATCACCCACCTCAAACTCTAGGTGTTTCTGTCTAACATCCGTATAACTTTTTTTTCTTGATTGAGCCGCCTTAATTCTCTCCCTGATTACATCCACTTTCTCACAAGTGGCTTGGATCAGTTCTGGGCCTAGGATCCTCCTTTCTCCAACTTCATCCCAATACAAAGGTGTTCTGCATTTCTTACCATACTGGGCTTCATAAGGTGCCATGCCTATAGTAGCTAGGTAGCTATTGTTATAAGAGAACTCTATGAGTGGCAAGTGCTCATCCCAACTATAGCTCATATCCAACACACAAGCCTGCAACATATCCTCTAGGGTCTGTATAGTCCTCTCTGATTGCCCATCTGTCTGTGGATGGAATGCCGTGCTGAAATTCAATTGTGTCCCCATTGCTTTCTGTAGACATTTCCAGAAGTTGGAAGTGAATCTGGCATCACGGTCGGAGACAATGCTTGCCGGTACACCGTGTAATCGGATAATATTGTCAACATACAGTTGAGCCAACTTTTTCATGGAGTAAGTAATTCTCATAGGGTTGAAGTGGGCCACCTTGGTCAGTCGGTCTATAATTACCCAGATTGTGTCATTCTCCTTCTGAGTACGCGGCAATCCTGTGACAAAATTCATAGTAATGTTTTCCCACTTCCATTCTGGTACAGGTAGGGGTTGTAATAAGCCATGTGGCCTTTGCCTTTCTGCTTTGATCTGTTGTCAATTCAAGCACCTAGCTACATGGGTGGCTACGTCAGTTTTCATGCCACACCACCAATAGGACCTTTTAAAATCCTTGTACATTTTTGTACTACCGGGATGGATGGAATAGGGTGAACTGTGAGCTTCTTTCAATATTAATTCCCTTATCTCTTCATCCTTTGGTATGCAAAGTCTATCCTTGAACTTGAGGACCCCATCTTTAGTCAACTTGAAATTTAAATCTTTTTGTCTTCCTTCTTTGATATTTTTTCTGAAGATCCTCATCCAGTACTTGGGTTGCTTGGATTTTCCCCACTAACAATGGTTGTATCATAAGTACAGCCAAGGTCACTGCCACCTCATTCGTTAGTAGTTCCAAATCCATTCTTCTAGCTTCCTCAATTAGCTATTCATTCATCGTCAAGGCTGCTAGGGATAGAGTCTGAGACTTCCTACTTAATGCATCAGCCACTACGTTGGCCTTCCCCAGATGATAGTGGATGCTGCAATCATAATCCTTCATCAGTTCCAACCATCTTCTTTGTCTCATATTCAACTCCTTTTGGGTGAAAAAGTATTTCAAACTCTTATGATCGCTATAGATCTCACTCTTTTCCCCATATAAATAATGCCGCCAGATCTTTAAAGCAAAAATGACCGCTGCTAACTCCAAGTCATGAGTGGGGTAATTCTTTTCATAGTCCTTCAGCTGTCGAGATGCATATGCTATAACCTTGCCATTTTGCATCAACATACAGCCTAAGCCCAACTTGGATGCATCACTATATACTACCATTCCGGCGTTGCCTTCTGGAATAGTGAGTACTGGAGCTGTTATTAATTTCCACTTCAATTCCTGGAAACTTTCTTCACATTCCTTAGACCTTTCAAATTTCACTCCCTTCCATGTTAGTCGAGTCATAGGTCCAGAAATGCATGAGAAATTTTCAATGAATCTTCTGTAGTATCCCGCTAACCTCAGAAAGCTATGAATTTCACCTACATTCTTAGGTGCCTCCCATTCTACCACAGCCTCTACCTTTCCAGGATCAACTTCAATGCCCTTCTCTGGGACAACATGCCCTAAGAAATGCACTTGTGTAAGCCAAAACTCACATTTACTGAATTTTACATACAACTGCTTCTCTCTCAATCTCTGAAGGGCAAATCTCAAATGGGTAGCATGTTCCTCCCGGCTCTTCGAATAGATCAAAATGTCATCGATGAACACGATGACAAAGTTGTCTAACATATCATGGAATACTCTATTCATCAACTCCATGAACACTGCAGGGGCATTGGTGAGTCGAAATGGCATAACTAGGAACTCATAGTGTCCATAACGGGTCCTGAAAGCTGTCTTCCTGATGTCACCCTCTCTGATCTTGAGTTAATGATAACCAAATCTAATGTCAATTTTGGAGAACGTGGTTGCACCTTACAATTGATCAAAAATGTCATCGATTCTGGGCAACGGATACCTATTCTTGATAGTCAGTTTATTAAGTTCCTTGTTTTCTATGCACATTCTCATACTCCCATCCTTCTTCCCAACAAAGAGTACTGGTACTCCCTATGGGGATACACTAGGTCAGATGAACCCTTTCTCCAATAAATCTTGTAATTGTTCCTTCAACTCCTTCAGTTTTGAAAGTGCCATCCTATATGGAGCTTTTGATACAGGTGCTGCCCCAGGAATCAGATCAATAATGAATTCAGTCTCCCGGTCTGGGGGTAGTCCAGGTAAATCATCAGGAAAGATGTCTGAGAATTCTCTCACTACTTCTATTTTCTCTACCAAATTTCCCTCCTTAGTTGTGTCAATCACAGATGCCAAATAAGCCTCACATCCTTGCTCTAGTAATCTTCTCACTTCAAGTGCAGATATCACTAGTTTTTTGGACTTCTTGACTTTTCTCCCTTTGTAAACAAACTCACCTCCTTCTCGAAGTTTGAATACAATTTTCTTCTCAGCACATAAAACACATGCCTTATAGGCGGATAACCAATCTATACCTAAGATAACATCGATGTCACGCATCTCTAATTTAATCAAATGAGCAATCATGTCCCGTCCACAGACTTGAATAAGACACAGCTTATAAATCTCCTCTAATCCTACCTCACTCCCAGTCGGTGTGCTAATTACTAACTTGTGTGTTAACATTTTTGGCTTGATATTCATCTTAGCGATAAAAGTGGGGGATACAAATGAATGTGATGCACCAGTATCAAACAAAACATATGCAGGGGTCATCGATATCAACAAGGTACCTGTGACCACTCCAGGCGATGCCTCCGCTTCCTCAGTAGTCAGTGCAAACACTTTCCCTTGCAATCTAGCTCCCTGTGGTGCCTGAGCAGGACGGGTGGCGGATAATGGTTGCACTGATCTGGTTGGTCCTACATAGGGGTCACTCAGTCTCCTCTATGAGCAATTCCTTGCAAAGTGACCCATTTGCTGATAGATAAAACACTTTAAGGGGACAGTCTGAGACTGTGCTACCATGGGTCTAGGTGGTGGTGGTGCTTGTCCTATTTCTGGTCTTCTGTACTGACCTGAGGCTACAGTAGAATATGTCCCCTTACCAAACCTGCTAGGTGCCACTGTCCTCTTCCCTTGGATGGTATGATAGTTCTCTCTTTGTTTGTCCTCAATGGATTTGGCAGACCTAGGCATAACTATGGAGGAACTGAGCCACTAACACAGTCCCTATAGCAGGTCTTAACCCTTTCTCAAATCTCTTCACCTTTTCCTGACCCCCCTTCAAATGCTCAAGTGCGAAGAAGAACAACTTCTCAAAATCTTGTTGATATTCCAATACAGAATTGGACCCTTGTTTTAGCTCCATGAACTATGTTTCCTTCCTCTCCCTCACACTGTCTAGGAAGTAGTTGTTGTAGAACTCTAGTTTAAAGCGTTCCCATGTGAGGTTAGGTTGTAGGGCCACTAGAATAGGTTCAATGGACTTCCACCATGCATTTGCCTCATTTTGTAGTTAGTAGTCGACACACATCAGTTTCTATTCTTCAGTGAGGGTCATTACCTTAAATGCCTTCTCCATTCCCTCAACCCAGTTGGTGGGTGCCAAAGGGTCCTACGCAATCCCACCAAAGTAGGGAGACCTAAACTTTTGGAATGTTTCCATCACTTTCACATTTTCTATAGGTATAGGCAGTATCGCTTGGCTCTGTGGTGTCATTTGCCTCTGTGTTAGTGATGCATCAGGTCGTGGGGCATAATGTACATTGGAGCCTTCTGGGTGGGTTGTGTGGTGAGTCATTGGTGCTGGGACTTGTTGTGCCTGGGGAATAGTGGTAAGAGCAACATTAGGTACTGGCTGTGTCTGTGGTGGAACAACATGTGCCTCTCGAGTCTGAAACACAGCATTCATCTGTGCATTTAGACCCGTCATAAACTCCAATTGTTACTGTTGTAACCCTTGCATCATCAAATTTGTTGCTATTGTAGTCCTTGCAATATGTTGCCCATAATTGACACTATAACCTGGGCAGAAAGTATAGGTGGAGCAGGAGGGGCTGCCTGTGCTGTGGTATCGGGCACCTCTTCCCTACTTGGTTCCGAAGTCGGTGGTCGACCCATAGTAGATGTAGTAGCACGGCGTGGCTGTTTAGCGACCGTCCCACTTGTGTTTGGGGTTTTCTAGGAGCCATGTGAACCTTCCTGTATAAGAGGTAACATAGGCAACTTAGTACAACTGAGCATTCATATTCAAGTCTTTTTATGTACTAGGCTCAGACACCCACATCCTTCGTGTCCACATATTGAGGGAAGGAAATTTATAAAATGGACCCACACATATAAAGAAAATAAAATAAATTCTCACCTTTTTTTACCTTCACCGGTGGATGCTCACCGGTGGATGTTAATTATTTCACCGGTCAGCCAGTGAACACTTTTATTGTCTTTTAAAAGGGCTGGCCGAGAACTCCCATTTTCACCATAACCACTTCCTTTTCTTGCCAAGAATGACCGGAGAGCTCTCCCAAGGTTGGAAGAACATCATCCGGTGATCTTTGCTGCCAATCCATGCCATATTTCGCGCAAGAGGTAAGGTTTTCCTCCCATTATGCTAGATTTTCCATTTTCCCAAATTTTCTTCTTTGTATAACCCTAACTAGGAATTTATGTGAAATTTCTTACATTCTTTTCAAATGTGCCTTTCCTTTTGTATACATTTAGTTGGATATGTATATTTGTTGTGTTTGTATGCTGCAGGACAAATTCTAGCTCCTCCAGAACCCAACTTTGACAGATTTTGATTTGACTCTGCGGAAAGTGCGCAGAAATGGGGGGTGTTTGGAAGTAAACTTGTGGATTCCGGGAAGGAAATATTGCATGGTCAGATGCCTTCCTTCGGTATAGCGAGGCGGTTCCAGGCACTGGGTTGGTCACCCCTCTTGGACCTAGGGGACAGATGTTATCCTCGCTTGATCCAGATGTTCTTTTACAATTTAAGGGGCGACGAAGTGGGGGAGAATGATTATCGTCTCACAAGCCGAGTTATGGGAGTAGACATCTCCTTCACCACAGCCGAGTTTGGTGCTATTACTGGGATTTCAAGTGCCAGGGAGAGTGTATATTGTGCTCCCAAAACTAGAAGCAGAGCCTTCATGCCCCATGATAGTTTAGATGAGATGTGTCGGAAGTTGACTGGAACCACCGGTGGATGGACTAGTTTCAGTCGCTTCAGGACCACACCCAAGGTGCTTTGTAGGGTAGTTCAGTTAAACATATAACCAGCTGCGGGTCATTTCAATGAAGTTTCTCTTCTCCAGGCCTATGTTACCCTTTGCTTGTATGTGGGTCTCCAGATCAACCTTCCATACCTATTAATGCGGCATATGGCATACCGGGCCAAGTACCCAAAGGACGGAAATTTGCTTTACGGGAATCTCCTTACTAGCATTTTCGTACACTTTGGGTTCCCCTATGCAGACGAGCCTACAGATGGAGCCAAGAGGTATCCTTTCGATTTACACTCCTTAGTGAAGATGAAGATTGACCCTAATGATGGCAGTGATGCTGAGGGCGTGCCGGTAATGGTCCCTATAGGAGGTGACCAAGGTATGGATATGGAAAATGACGAGGAGGCCGAGGAGAGCGAGGAAGATGGGGAGGATAGTGAAGATGATGGACCTCCATTGCGTCAAGGCCGTAGGGAACTACCCTACCTCCTCCTTACACTTCATCTCAATATGTCGGTGGTGCTTCTTCTTCGACCGCACCAGGTGATGCAGTAGGTTGGGATTGGGTAATGTAGGCTATGTAAACAGGTTTTCGGGGTCTGAATACCCATCTGGACAGCATTGATGATAGGGTCAGTCATCTAGAGGTATGGACCCGTAGGTGGGACAATGATTTCGGGTTGGCAGATACTACTCTAGTTTCTTCGGTACCACCCAATGATCCACCCCAGCAGCAGATTTTCCTAGGTCCTCCTATCTTTCAATCTTGTTCTTAGGATTGTGATCCTAATATGTTTTATTTGTTTTATTAGTGTTATAAACTTGAGAGTTGTTCAGTAGGTAGTTATCGTCTATGTAATTGGCTCCTAGTTAAGTCTTGTATTCTCCTCTCTCAAAGTTGTAAGTTGAATTTGTCATTAATAAAATTATTAGTGTTATCGGCTTCTACCTTCAACTTGTCTCCTATGTGTGAACTATGATTTATGTACTTATCTTTAAGCTTTTATTTATAACCTAATCATCAGTAGTCCTAACATTTCATAAGTTTATGACTTAAAGTAGAGTATCGCGCTCTAATACCACTCGTTATCACACCTCGCCTCCACTCACCTGAAGGCTGGCGACATGGACACGCACACGCGTCCACAATCCATCCAGGATCCACGATACAGTACTTTAAGTTCATAAGATTAAGAAATGAATTCTAAAATCACATACTTATAATATAAACAAAATATATCAACTGGTGATTTCTATTGATATTTACCATATTTACACAAAAAGAATGTTTTCACATCTTGATCATAATTATAGTTATGCCCCCATAGGGCTACATCTGTTAAGTACAAAAAGAATTAAAAATAGAAGATGATACTCCCATCCTTAGCGTGCTCCAAATGCACAATCATCGTACACGCATCCATACTCGTGCGCAACCAGCTCCTCATCCGGTCACCTCCGTAAAGAGTCGGGACCTCGATCACAGTTTCAAAGGATTTCCTGAATAAACATCTAAAAAGGGGCAACAACGGGGGATGAGCTTTCATGAAGCCCAGTGAGGGATAACACACACAAGCAATCATGACAATCCAAGAAAATGCAATAGTATAAATATTCATGCCCGACCACATCAATATGAATGCAATTATATGAGTGCAATGATATGATCCATTTATTATCAAGCAATTCTGAGCAACAATTTCTAAATCCAAAGGGGGTATAAGTACTACTGCAACGTAGGTGTTATCCCCAGTCATGAATGTACATTATCAGTCCCCAGGGATACTCGCTAGTTACGAGTCAAGAGCGTGTCGGTTCTGGAACCACATCGTTACCCGGCAAACCCCTATTAATAACCCTCCCATAATACCACTACACCGAATCCAACATCGCATCTAGGGAATACCCGTCACCAAATCAAACATCGCGTGAGGGTCTGTCACGACACTGGAATCTTCGCACCTCAGTCCCGAAAATCATCCCCAACCACGGACAGTCGGACAAGAGGATTAGCCAATACGTAAACCCCTATTGGCAAGGGTTGTAGCACCAAGGTGGTTATCCTAGCCCAATGCATTCTATTATGCCACAATACAATTCAATCACACTCACACACACCCTGAGCATGCAGTGTCGCTGGCACCAACCATTGGCCACCCTATGCCCCAGTCACACACACACACTCACCCTGAGCATACAGTGCCGCCAGCACCAACCGTTGGCCACCCTGCACCCCAGTCACACACACACACACGCACACATGCACAATCATAATCCACATTCTCATGCCACATCAACACTTTACATAAGGAATAATATAATAATATGAAAAATGATAAAATTCATCCACATATGCATTATGATGCAAGCATTCCATAAAAACACACAAAATCCCCTCACCTCATGTTCTAGATGGCGGTAGATAGTTGATGGTTTCGTGTTGCGTGCTCCCGTCACTTCTCAGTTCCACTCCTAAGATACATAATGTTTTTAGGTTATTCGGTTATTCAAAGATGAGTGGGACACTAGGACTCATGCCCCAATAAAAGGATAAAAATTTAGCTATAAAATGATTCACCGGTGGATGATTACCGATGGATGGTCATCCGCCAGTGAGTTCACTGGTGGATAAATTCGAAAGAAATGCACATCCTGCAATATTTTCACCGGTGGATGATCATCCGCCGATGAGTTCATGGATGGACAAATCCGAAAGGAATGCACATCCTGTAATATTTTCACCGGTGGATGGTCCCTGCCTTCACCGGCTGGCCGATGACCATTGGCTGGTGAAGTTAAAATTGGGGTTTTCTTGCCCAGATCAGCCCTTTTGGCCCTATGGCCCCTGTGTATGGTGGTGAAAATGCATATTTTTCAATGGGGTGTCATTTCCCAACTCCATTCCTCCCTTCTCCCTCTTTTGTATAGTTTACAAATTGTGTTTTGTGATTTTAGGGTTGGTTTTCATGTAGGGCATCCTCACGCACTTCACTTAGCTTAGATTTAGTAAAATTAGTGAGTGGATCAACATAGGGTTTCAAGATACACCCAATTTCGTCAATACACAAGTCTTGGTTAAGCTAAATTGGGGAAGACTTAGGTTGAGCTCATGGAATGGTCATTAATGGCTCATGAAATCACTCTCACACATCATACATAGGTTTAATTTCATTTTCCCCAACTTAGGATTAGGTTAGGATGTTAAGTCATAGAGGATTTGCTCAAATTCCCAAATCCTAGGGTTTTGGTTAGGGGTTTCATAGGGATTTGTCCTTAGACCCAAGGTTGAGTGAATAACCTTGCCAATGTAGGTCTCGTACTCTAATTTCCTCCTCCTATTATGTAGTCTTTATGGTTGGGTAAGTGGAATTTGGTTGGGTCTCCATTACTTCCAATAAAGAGTGAAATGGGAAGGAGAGAGAGAGAGAGATATTTATGTGTGTGTATGTGGAGAGATGAGCATATGGGCTTACTTAAAGAATGGATCCCTAGCCTTCCTCCTTCCTTCATCCCTTGCTCTCCTTCTCCTTCTTCTTCTTCTTCTTCTTTCTCCCTTTCCTTCTTTCTATTTTGGTAGGAGAGGAAATGAATGGTAAGTGCCCTATTTATAGCCACTTAAGTCCCACTAAAGGCTATTTGGGGAATTAATGGGTTTTTACCCAAAATCAGGTTATTCTGCTATTCGGCACTAACAGCCCACGTTGAGATGTCCTGCCACATTAATCAACTCTCTAACACATTGTTCCATCAATGTGGATGGGTTTGGGGTGCACGATCGTGAGGTCTCGGGTCCCATGGTGAGATAACCCAAAACTAGCCTGTGCACTCACCATATGGTGTTCACCGGTGGATGCTCCATCCATCGGTGACCATTAGCCGATGAATGCTGAACTGGTCACTTTGTATGGAGATCTCTCCTTAGTTTGAGTGGGGCCTTCTCCATGGTTTCTAGTGTGTGTGAAGTTCAACTGACCTTTCCCTTCGGGTCTGGAATCCCTTCCAATTACATAAGCATGGGTAGCAGGTGCAAGTGGGATCACCCTTCCTTCCTCGGCAAAAGGCGGATGCAACCCAGTACTCACTGGTACTGGTGTCCTCCGGTGTCGCACCTGATTAGGGTCCGGGTATAACAAGGGCTTTTTAGACAATCAAATGAAAATGAAGAATGTTAGGTGGAAGAGCACACTATTCAAGTAACTAGAAATGGGTCAAGAAGTATTGTTGAGATAGGATCTTTTGTTTTATCTGATCTTGCTTGTATAGTTACAGTCTTCAGAATTTAATAAACAAAGGTAGCAGGGAATAAATCATGTTGATCTTTATCTATACATCTGATGTTATTTGAAGGTTGGGATTGCCTCGAAAATCCCATTTTATTTTTTTAACTTCCTCTACTCTGTACTCTTTCTCATTCTAAGTTAACTGGCATAGGGAAAGGTTTGATGAATGTACAAAAGTGATATCAGAGGCAGGCAATGGGCCAACGTGTGAAGCAGATTGAGAAGAATTTGGTTTCAGTTATGTCTGGGAAAAAAATATTTTGAATCATATGAATGAGATGTTTAACCAACTATGATTTGGTTTTGGGAACTCAATGGTTGAGAACATTGGGTCCCATTGTCTGGGATTTTTTTAAGTTAGAGATGAAGTTCTCTTCTCTTTGGAAGTCCCGCAATTGCGATCAGTCCATTCTCAAACTCCTCTTGTTGTGCGCCATCTATTGGAGAAATTCAAGGATGCGATGAGTGAACTTACCCACATTACCAAAAGTCAAAAATTAAAAAGGCCATGAGATTGCAAAGTGTCAAGTAAAGATTGTTATTCCCAATTTCATCTTGGTAATTAGGTCACCGTATGTTGGTTATTGTAATCACCTCGGCAGAAGCCATACTGTGTTTGCTTTATAACTAATAAGTATTTTCATCCTATCTCAGAGAAATTGCATGCCTGTTAATCTTGAAGGAAGAGAACACCTTATACAATGTCTTTAATACTCACATCTTCTAGTTCCAATTCTTCTTCTCCTTTACCTCAACATACTTCATCTGCTTCAAAGATAGACTACCTTTATGAAATCGATTACATGCCCGAAAACTAGCAAATCCACCCAAAAACTACCATGTCTTTTGCATTTCCTAAGAACCCAGTCTGTGCAAAGAAAAAGATTACAGCTCTCATTTCTCCCAAGAAATCTCCAACAGCAAAGGTTTGTTCAAGCCTCTCGATTTGACCAGTGCCAGATCCCGGCTAATTAAACAGAGCAATTCTTTACTCTTGAACTCCCAAGAGTGTTACCGAGAACAAGTATTGCACAAGGATATGCTCACATTCATTTTGGAACCATCCGTTTAGCCCTCTCTTTTTATAGAAGAAAATGTTTGTCGAAAGTAGTTTCTCAGATAACCTTACTTTACAGTCGTTTCAAACAATATTAGCATGCTATCATTTCTGAAATCCAAACAACCCTAAATGCTAGCACAATTTTCTTCACACTTTTCCCTAATTTCAATTTGCCACTCTCAGATGCTCTCCAAATACAAGTTCAAATCATAGGTGCCCCTCATGTTGCTACCACCATGGCAACCACACTTCACTACCAGATGGAGTACAAGCTCCAAAACCATGCTTTTGACGCTGTCAAAGGACATTATTCAAATGCTTTGTTCATCAATGTTGATTCAAATAAAGTTCCAATTATGTTCCCAAGAATATTCCTGGAGAATATCTACTTCATCTCCGCTTAGAAGCATGGATCACTTCTCATAAACAAAGACAAGAAATCCAGGAGCAACCTGGTCTCTTACTTTTTTGGATCCAACTTTTACCAAAAGGCTAGATGGACAGATAAAGATGCGGTTTCCACCGCCAGTAACCACCATGATCTTAGTGCTTCTCACAAAGCATAAGTTAAAAAGATCTACTAAACATCCCTATAGCAGCATATTCTACATCAGAAGACTCGATCTATGAATTCTAAAGCTCTATAGGACACAAGTCTCTCAACTTTGGCCCCAATTCCATGCCATATGATACAATGGCCATCTCAACGACCTCACCTGCCTCGTCCTCTTCTGCTATCCAAAAGGAGTTTCCTTATGTCTCTGATTTCACAGTTACAGATCAACGGAAATATCAATGAAAAATCAAATCTATGATTGTTCAGCTAGATAGAAACTTAGCTCCTCTTTCTCCAACAGAAGCAGCCTTAAACTAGCAGGTAGAAAATGCTTTAGTCCAGAGTTAATATATGCAATAAATTGTTACACCCAATAATAGATGCAGCAGACTGTATAGACCAATTCTTCGTTAATTAATGCGTTGCATATAAAGATAGAAGAAGTTTGTCAACAACTTTTGCACATTATGGCATCAGTTTCAAATTTTAATCAAGCCTCATTCCTCTTGGCAAAAAAAGAAAAAGAAAAGGAAAAACATTTTTAGACGTCTAGCTCTGAAATCTAGAAGCATCAACTCAAATCCAAACCTTCCAACCTTCACCACAACCATCTACCCTCCATATTTTGTTCCTCCACCAAGACTACATGACAATTTTTATGATTCTCATATGAATGTTGGTGATCCAAATCTCAACCCTCTACCTACCCAAGAACTAAGTAACCCTTTTCCTATTGACATGCTGATGAAAACAATCCAGATCGACAGTGTCAACTCTGGCATTAGCATAAACCCTGAATAGCTAAACCAACATATACCCTAAGTCCTCCACCTCAATCTACGTACACGAACACTGCCCAAACTCCCTTCCTACTACAAGACCCCCCCCCCCCCAAAGTTTGTGTCATACGTCCCATAAGTAACCCAGCCTCCACCTACCTGCGGCCCAATAGAAAACCCAAACCCACTTACCTCCTAAGCTCTGACAAAAACCCCATCCTCAAACCCCTCATGCTAGGTAAGGATGTGAATTTGAAACCGAAACTATTTATCGGAACTGAACCATGCCATTTACACCGAAATCGTAAAACCGTTTAGTAAATGGTTCGGTTCTCATTTCAAGTTTAAGACCGATTAATTAAATGGGTCAAGTTAGTTTTAATCATTTAACCCGTTGGTTTCAAACCGAAGTGACACTGTGAAAATCAAACCGTTTAAACCGTCAAAACCAATCCGATTAACCCGTATAACGATTAAATATTTGGTTGTTTTAACAAAACATATGGTTTAATTTAGGGAAGAATTAAGGACCATAGATGTTGTCCAACAGTCTATTCAATAATTTACTCATATTATGTAATGTAGTTAAATCCTTTCTTGTTCAATGCCTCATTTAATTTGATATAAGATTGAAGCATTTATCAACAAAAGCAAATTTTAATAAGCATACAAATAAACTAGAAAACCGATTGCTAATTGTTTAGAAAGCGTATGGAATAAACCACGATCAAAATCGTTTAAAATCGTAAAATAGACACTGTTTAAAAATCATGGAACCGAAACCGTATACTAAACGGTTGCGGTTTCAGAAAGTGCAACCGTTTAGTAAATGGTGTGGTTTTGGTTTCAGCCAAATAAAGGTGAACCGAATCGACCTGCACCGTACACACTGAAACCGAACCAATTAACACCCTTAATGCTAGGTCATACCCTTTTCCTCTAGTGATGCTTCAGATTCTGAAATCTCTTATGCCATCCAGGAGCATTTCATAGTTACTGAAAATACCACAAAACATACAATTGAGCTTAATGAGGATGAAATGGAATCCACTGCCATAGTAGCTCAGACAACATGGCCTAGTCAGTATGGTGGCCCTTTTCAAAATCATGAACCCAAACATTTTTTTATCTTTGATGATATTCCAATCTCCATATAGCTGGACATAATTTCTGATTTCCATCTTATCTCACAATAGAACTCCTTCAGGAAGGAGCTACAACAAATTCTTCATTTCTAAGTTCGTTGTAAGAACCCAGGGAAGGTTGCGTGAGTGGTTTCTCTCTCTCTTAGTGAATACAGGCAACTTCAGTTGATATAATTAGGATCAATTGAAGTATCCATCATCACTCTCCACAACGAGTTTCTTGGTCCTCCCCAAAATTTCAAGAAAATGCTAAAGAAGAATTCGTGCAAATTCGGTGCTACTTGAGATCCCTTTTGTAGAAAGAGCATAATTGGTGGAATTAATGATGTTGCACTTAAGAAAGTACCTTTTAGATTGGTCTCTGAACCTCTAGATGATGAAGCATCAAAGCTTTAATGACAACAAGGTCAAACCATAGAGCGTATGAATTTTGATGAAATCTATCAAAAGATTCTTACCGTTCTTGGTAAACTTTGCAATAAGAAACAAATTCTCTAAGGGTTAAGCTTTCCACAAGCTCAAGGATGCTTGTGATGAAACCTACTTGAAGATCAAATGCAAAGATCACAGATCTTGTGATTATTCAACAAAAAAGAAACACCACCACAGGAAAGTAACCACTCGAGAGTTCTAGTCCCCAGTAAGAAAGTACTTCAGGAAAAAGTCTCCTTACAGGAGAAGATGGAAATATTTATAAAAAATTAATTTCATGGCAAGAATAGTGACACGCTATATTTGCGGCAAGAAAGGCCATTTCGACAAAAATTGCCTAAACCAGTAAAAGAAAGAGAAGCTCATGCACAAGCTCTCCTATTCCAAGATCCATATGATGTTTGTCTTGATGAAGACATCCAGTTTGTTTATTCTTTAGATGATGACATCACAGAAGATACACTCTTTGCTTTGGAAGTTACCCCAGAAAAACTACAAGATTCCTCCTCTAAATGTGAGTCTACGGGATCAGACCCCCTCAACCATGTCCACTAAATAATCACATTTCACTCTAAACCACCACCTATGCATACTCCTCCTATCCATCCATTTCATCCATTCCACTTTCCATTTGCCCCAATTTACCTCATCTCCTCTCCATATGCGAGACTAATAAAAGCTATTGCTTTCTTTGACACGAGTTTACCAACAACTATTGTTAATCCCCTGATATTCTCCTGTCATGATTTTGGAACCCCCATAACCAGGAGTTTAGAGCAGCCAATGGTCATACGTTTGCATTAATAAAATCTCTAGAGCCCCCATCAAGATAAAAATCCTAGCTACTTTTGTTGTCAGCCATAGAGTCTTAGAATCATCTCTCCTAACCAAAGATATTTTTATAGGATTTGACATTCTAAGCCAGCTCCCAACCTTAAAATGGACTCATACTGGTTTGAATTATAAAATGTATTTCCTCCCATGGACAGAAGTTACTAACTTGTTTCTTGCAGAATCACTCACATATTTTCAAAAAATATGGTTACCACATCAGGTGCAGAAATCCATACTTAGTTCCTCACAAAGTGTTCTTCTCCATTATCTCAATGGCCTTGTGAAGCTTTCTGTGTCAACAAAAGAGCAGAGCACACAAGAGGAAAAATGAGACTTGTTATCAAATCAGCAATGCATTCTTAGCAAATGACAAGTTTCCATTACCAATAAGGCCAGTCTTACTCTCACAGATACCAGAAACCAAGATTTTCTCCAAATTTGATCTCAAAGCAGGATTTTTAAAACTTGGTATCCATCCAAAAGACAGACCAAAGACAGATTTTTGCATCCTAGGTCACCATTTCAATGGACCATTATGTCATTCAGACTCAAAACTGCTCCATCCATTTTCGAGAACGCAATGATGAAGATATTTGCCCCATTCAATAGCATGCACTCATCTACCTAGATGATATCCTTCTCTTTTCAAAAGATGTTGAAACGCACTCCAAGTTTCTTCAGGAATTTCATCACATTATCCAATCTTATGGTATTATGCTCTTTCTACAAAAGTATGAAAATTAAAGTTCCAAAATTGAATTTCTTGGAATCATCATCAAATATGGGTAATATAATATTCAGCCTTATATTGGCAAGTCTCTTCTCTAACTCCCTAATGAATCTTAGACAAAGCTGAAATTTTATTAGTTTCTTGGCATTGTGAATTATGTGATAGAATTTATCCATAAGAATATTCACCACACCACTCTTCACCAGTTTCTCATGAAAGATGCACCTCCCTGGACACCTCGGCACACACAGGCAGTACAATTAAGAAAATTACATAGCAACTTCCTCCAATGCAAGTACCTTCTATAGGGATTAGAATCCTTCAGATAGATGCCAGTGTTCATTATTGGGCAACAGTCCTTCTTAAGAAATCAACACCACCAGGAAGATCTGTGGTTATAAAAGTGGTAAGTTCACCCCAGCATAACAAAATTACCACAACACATTCAAAGAGATGCTTGGAGTCAAAAGAGGGATTGAAATATTTCAATTCCTGGACGGACACACTTTTCAAATAGATATGGATATGTCCTCTTTTCCCAAAATGATACAACTCAAACAAAAAGGTTCTACCTCATTCTCAATTGTTCAGATGGGCAGACTGGTTCATTAAGTGGTCATTCAAAGTTGAGCGCATCAAAGGCACTTTAAATGTTTTGGTAGATTTTCTATCTAGACCAATCCCAACTCCTTCTTCCTCTGTTATGCCTTTCATATATACCCTTACCCCAGGAGCTACCTCAGGCTCAAGTTCATCCAACCCAACCCCTTTTCCTATCCATCTCCAGCTCCCAGAAATATTCTCAATTGTGTTAACCAAAACCATCATCTCTTTCAGCAATGACACCTTCCAAAAACTCCTTCCCATCCTTGTCTACAGGTATGGACTTCAATATGGTCATGTAAAATGCCATCCTGACTACCCATGTCTTACCATCTTTACCATAAATAAATTTTATATCTCTAAAAAAGAATTCCTAGTTTTCTTTTGGCATCTTCTTTCTGTTTACAAGGTAACCTTGTGTTTTCTTGTTTCAATACTCCACCACTACCCATACCAGTACCATGTCAGCCATGTCTATGAACATCAATAATATTTTGTAAAATTATTCTTATTGTTCCAATACAATGATCAATGGTTAGATATTTTGCAATCTTATCCAGATAATATTGGATACATCACCATTCTCTTTCACAGACCCACTTTCACCAATCAATCATAAACCAAAATCTTGGCCCCTATAATCTTATTTGATATCATCCCTAATTTCAAATCCTTTTCACGTATAACCAAGATCCCTACAAATTTCGAATTCTAGACTTAGAGAATTGGTGCCAATTCATGCACACCATGTGCACTCATAATGAGTTTTCTGAGGTGTGACTAAAATACATTATTCATTAAGCTTTGGAGGTAGATGGTGCATTGGTTAGTCTAAAGGCCATGACCAGAAACTCACAATGTCATCCATGTGTACGCAAGGTTGTCTTGTGTATGTCGACTGCATGCACCTGGATTTGATGGTGATCAAATCGGAGATCCAATTTTAAAAAATAATTAGCTCCATACAGCTCATTAAAAATTTCCTCAATAATGGGTGTAAAAAATTAGTCTTTGATTATAATCTGATTTAAAGCATAATAATCCACACAAAGTCTCTAGAAGCCATCCTTTTTTGGGTACTAATAACATACGTAAAGACGAACTATTCCAGTAGAGATCATCTCCTTAACCATACATTCAATCTCACTTTTTTGCATATTAGGTTAGAGATAAGGCCTCCAACATTTTAAGCAAATCTCTAAGAAGTGTGTGTAAATTCGAGGGAAAAATCTACAATACAATAGTACGACTAGCTATGACATATGGCACAGAGTGTTGAGTAGTCAAGAAGTTTAACTTGAATAACTTGTGTGTAACGGAGATGAGGATGTTGAAAGGGATGTGCGGCAAGACCAGGAGATGTAAAGTAAGGAATGATTATATTAGAAATGATTTGGGGCTTGCACTAATCCATGATAAGCTCCATGAGAGCTGGTTAAGGTGGTATGATCATATTCAATGGAGATCCATGGATGCCCTAGTAAGGAAGAGCGTCTAGGTTCATTTAGATGGAATTAGAAGTAGGGGTAGGCCTAAAATGACTATAGATGAAGTGGTAAGAAAATATATGAATATGGTAGGGCTTGTTTCTAGTATGATCGTGGATAAAGTTATGTGGAGGTTAAGGACCCGTGTAGCCAACCCCTTGTAAGGAATGTTTTTGTGATACCACTTTGACTATTACTACAACTTCTTCTTTTACCTCATTTTACCTCCTTTGGATACCTTTAGGAATTTCTTTTTTCCTATATCTAGTGCTATTCTAGACCATATCAGATCCATGTAGCTGACCTCATTTAGTTGGATAAGGTTATGGTTGTTGTTGTTGTTTGTTGGATGCGATCTATGCTTTTGATCGGCGAAGAATGTGACTTTTCAAATCAACCCTAGCTCAACCCAATATCCTAGGCTAAACCATGCCCAGTCTTATGGTAGTCGATGGTAACGTATTATATGTTGAGGAATCGAATCTAAGTATTCTCCAATAATGTAATACGACATGAAAAAGGATTGCCGAACATTCCTAGGGTGCAATAGGGTAAAAGCCCTTCCTTGCAATTTCCTAATAATTCTGAGTCAAAAAGAGGCTTGACACCTATACTGATGGATAGTGATTGAACAAGTCCAATGACGTATGGTATGCCAAAATCGGACCATCGGATCTCTTGAATCAAACCCCAAAGCCTAGATCAACATCTTTTGATCCAGGGACTATTCCATTTTCCACAACCTTGCGAAATTTTCAAATTGGTTATGGCCCAAATGTGTGCGGCCCCACACTGTTTTACCATTTTTTAGCGGCCACATAAAAATACGCCCTTTTGGGCCCAAATCTCTATAGAAAGAGGAGAGTATTCACCCATCCCAAGATACACAAGGTCCTACCCTTCCACCCACCCCTCTTATTGTGAGCTGCCTACCATCCCAAGTGTCCTAGAGTGTAAAGAAAGCTCTTTAGCCTTCATTTTTTCCCTCCTAACTTTTGCCACAAGTCAAACTTTTACTGAAATACTCATTGGTCCTATTACCTTAATCGACATGTCAAAAAAAAAAACTCAAAAAATCCCCCAACCTTTAGGAATGCCTTAGAAAGTCCTTTTCTCTACAAATTTTTTCAAATCCCATCGGTATCATCTGAGGACCTCGGAACTTTACTGAATTCCCTAGAAGTTGCGAAGGGTTGTAAGAAGACCGAAATCTCTAGAGAAGGAAAGCAAACAACCAAGCGTATTTCCACATGAGCCGAGGAACACCAGTCAAGCTTGAAACTACAACAATGGGGTACCTCCCTTCTTGACCCGGAATAAGGGTCGAGCACAGATATAAACTCTCAACTCAACTAGTCATAATTGAGATTTTTAACTTATGTATGGTAGGGTATATAGTAGTGTAGTAATGACTTAGCCATACATGCGGTATAGGATAATCTAGGGAGAATGTTCATGCTTATGCATCTAATAGGAAGACTTGTTCAATCGGATGGAGTGGGTGCCTAACACCTTCCCAACTCTGTAACCTGACACTTACCCTCATCTTTGGACCAAACCAGTTTTGGTCCCTCTCTTTATAGATCAGGCCCACCCATTGGGTCTTAGGCCCTAACCATAGGTGGCGACTCTAAATCTTTTATTTTCCAATCCCCAACTATTTGCTAATAATTCATCACCAATATACCCTTAAAGAAAATAACCTAAGGGAAAAACAGTTACCTGTGAATTAGGCGTCCATTTTTTCTCAGGTAGGGAGATGCAGTGGTGTGGGGCCTACTAGTGCACAACCGAGAGAGAGGACTCCGGGATCTAGATCCCAAAAGGTGTTACCCTCACAGTGGGCACTCTACTGGGCATTAAAGTGAAACTTCCAAAACTAGATGCTACCATTGAATGCAAGAATGTTCTCCCCTCAGAAACATTTATTCGAAAACATGTTTGGCTAACCTATGTTTGTAATTATATATACTAATCGCATCATACATCATGCTCGAAGTGAAATCATCTAACGAGGGTACTCCATTGTCATGCTAGCATCCTCGAGGAGGGTCGTGCACATTATAGTAAGTACTTTGAGATTAGATGATAGCCACTTCTTGTGCTAGAGTGTTTGAAGTGAAAATGTACGACAAAGATGTCCATTATTATGCCAGCACACTCAGAGGTCTATGCACCTATGGCATTCTGAGATCGATCGATAATCGCTTCTTGCACTACACTTATGAACACACTCACTGCACGGATCCATCCACCCCCATGGCTAGTTGTCTGACCTAGTGTGTAGTCACAAGTAATGGGTAGCGAAACCACTCCCTTGATACAATATCTTTTATTATATCAAAAGGATCATATACCTTGAATATATAGATCCTATTAAGGCTAGCCGGTTCTGTCCTATTGCATCCGTTGTATCCCCTCATTATATAGGAAATAAATAGAGAACAAGTAGGAATGCCACAAGCTAACTTGAAAAATTATTTGCTGTCTAAATGAAAATCCTCTTATAATATATTTTAATCATCGGGAAAAGCTCTCCCAAGTAGAGTTCGGACAAAGATTCCTTTCACTTTTAGAAACTAAGAGTGTAGTCTGAGTGGTATTGGTCTTATAACTCTAAGGCGATTCCCTTTAAGTTTTGTAGAATATTGAATCACCAATTAGTCACGCTCTACGAGTCCAAAAGGAAGGATCATCAAGTAGGGTAAACTTAAGGAGAGTGATACCTAATGATATGAAATATTTTATAAGAGCATTCTTGTTTAAACCACCTTCTTTTTTTTTCTCGCTCCATGATATAAATTTAACTAAGATTCCACATTTTAGTTAAACACTTATCGTCGTGCAAACTAACCTTGTCACACCCCAATTCCAATAGACCCAACTTACCATTAGGAATACCGATAGTGTGAGTAAGACACTTACATGTCTTACCAATCTACAAGAATCTCTGATAGCAGTACCTTAGCATTTTTACAATCTCACAACACAAACCAACATAAGCAGCGGAATCAGAGTATAGTAGTGGAATCATAAATAAAATAGAGAAACGTCTAATGATAAACATAATATCATTAACCAAGTTATTCTTTTTACAATCATTCAAGACTTACATATATCAAGTTTAAAACATAATATTTATAGACCTGTATCACCATAATCAAAAATACGCCGAACACCTCATGGTGCTACGTAAGCACAAAAGTCACAAAGTATAGTCTAGGCCACGCTCCTCCACTTTCAGCATCCACCAATGGCTCACTCCGTACTTAGGTCTGGAAGAAAAAGAGTTACTAGCCACAGGCACGACCGTACCTACATCATCATCTAAAAAGTGTGTATACGTGGTGTGAGCTTTTCAACTCACTCAGTGAGGGGTGGGGTCAAGCACATCCAAGCAAGACAGTAGTAGTAATAATTTATGATGCATGATTGCAAAAATTAAACACATATTCCGTGATGCTCGTGATGCAGTTCATTTATTTATTATCCACCTAACAATACAAACTAAGTTTGGTAAATGCTACTACGGTGCATTAGGTTGTATCCTTCATCTCGGAACCGCCATTGACTACGTAATGATACAAACCCTAGCCATGAATAGAAGCCTATCGGTCCCTGTATGCATCCATGGGTTACCCAACAAACCCCTGATAACCCCCTTCTAGCAGTCACGGCATCGATACATCATCGGCCACTTCAGATAGGTTCCCACCTTCGGCTACAATCACATCGTACCACAGGTGTGGCATTCCAAAAAGTCACATCGAACATACCACAATGGGTTACCCAACACCTCAACCCCTGTTGGCAAGGGTTCGTTGCATAGGGAGTGATACCTAACCATATATATGCTACATGCCTTCATAGTGATACAGTTAGTATGAATTACACGATACCGGTAAGACTTCGGCCACAAAGTGTAATCTATCTCCAAATACAGTCCTCGGTACACGATACCAGAGAGACCTTGGCCACAAAGTGAAACCCTAGACCGTTTACCTAATTTAGCATACATATCACAGTTGAGTATGAACTACGCGACACCGGTACCAATCCTCGGCCACGAAGCGCATCCATTGCCAAATACAGTCCCGGGGTACACGATACCAGTGAGACCTTGGCCACAAAGTGTAACCCGCAACTACAACTAACTCTAATCTAGATAATCAATGCATGAATGCAACATACATACAGCAATCACGGCACCAGTACCACCTCAGCCACCATCGGATTTTGTCTCACACACACAACCAAACAAACTGCAATCACGGTACCGGTACCACCTCGACCACACTGGATCCCACCATACATCTTCATACAATTCATATCATGATCGTAAAATGACAATGTAACATATCATCATCATATTTGAGCAATTACAATTAAACATGTAATTATAAACATAGGAGCAATTTAATAATAATAAACATTCCAAAAATAAACACAATCCATCCCTCACCTGTTTTATGATCGGGTGTGTTCGGGTTCAAGTACGGCCACCGATCGATCAATTCAATTTCGGCTTCAGAGCATGTGCACATCACTGTCCTAGACACAAAGGGCATCGTACATCAGTAAGCATCGAAAACATCGGGAGGGACCCACACAGGTCACCCCCAAAGGGTACAGACACTGTTTCTAAGTGACAGTACTGTCATTGGAAACAACCACAAGAAACAAGGCATTTCCATCGGAAATATCAATCATGTTTTCGGTGGAGGGGACAGAGAGCACATAAGGCACCATGTCCACCAGAAATATGCCACTGAAAACAAACCCAACGGATTCGATGGGCTGTTTTCGGTGGTGGTTCAGGGCAGTCCAACTATTTTGGGACTTTCCAACTCGGGCCTGATTGTCGGGATTTATTCTATGAAGTTTGTAGGGAATGTTCCTAGCATCATTCTAAGCCAAGAAAATTCCAATTCCACCGATCCGTTTGGGAGATACGTCGATCAAACGATCAAAACCCTAGTTGGTCTTTTGGCATTACATGTTACCGAAGCTCACCGGGCTTGGTTCGAGCTCGACAACAACATCGGGAGGGTAGAACACACATCCCACAACCTTAACATGGTGTGTACACCAAGATTCCATCCATACCTAGCACTATTTAGGTCAAAATGAAGAGAGAGAGTGGTATGGGAGGTTGTACTTACCTCCAGCAACGATTCTGGCACCAAGGTAAGCCTCCAACCTTCTTCTTCTTTCCTCTCCTCTTTCTCTCCTCTCCTATGTTGAGCACAAGGAAAATGAGGAAATGAATCCTCATTTCCCAACTTATAACTTAAGTGGACCTTAGGGTTTGTTTGGGTTGGACCCCTTTTGGACCAATCGGGTTAAAATGAATTTTGGGCACGAGGACCTGACCATTTAGGTTCGTAAAGTGCTCACATCATGAGGAAGGTGTGGAGGATGATTTGGGATCATCCGGAGCCATTTACGATGCGAGTGGTGGGAGCCACGGACATCGGAACCCCGACAGCAGCCTGTCAACCCACCGAAAATAGGCATCGAATCCAGGCCCAGGCTGCCAGTGGTTTGTTTTCGGTGCTTGTTGTCCCATGGCTGGTCTCGCACGGGTGGTTACCCTCGGATATGCCCAAGGCCATTCAGTAATTTTTTATGAGTGTTGAAATTCAAGTGTGGGGAGTCGGGTCAATTACCGTCTGGAATCAGAAGGCATAAATCCCCTCCAGCTAGATAGGCACAAAATGCATGAACATGTGGGGTCATCTCTACCCCTTCGACAATGCGTAGCAGTGAGCCAAAACCAGATTATACTTTTGATCTCTGATCCGAGGCCTGTCACAACAGTTCAAATTAGACCAGATCAGGGCACGAGTGTAACAAACCGTGTGTGAACCATTTTTTTGAATATAAGAAAAATTATCAAAATAAAAAAATCCTGAAATAAATCATTTTTATGGGTCATGCATGATTCCAAGATCGAAAGATTTTTTGTCACCCGTGTGGACTCGTCACGTTAACCAATTGAGTTGCCTTAGTCTAGTATCCTCCCCTTCATCTCTTACAAATTGTCTCTCTTTAGACACTCAAAATCCTGTCAGAATGGAACCGATTCCAAGGGACCTAGCCAACAATGATGAACTCGAAGCTGGATGGGTCCTTCCAATGGAAGCAATGTAGGCCGAAATGGCTTAACTCAAGCAAATTATGGCACAGATAATGCACATGATCTGAAACCAAACAAGGACTGATTTTGTTCCTACTATGGCTGAACATGTGATCCGAATCAACCATGGACCGACTCTGTTCCCACTATGGGTGAGCAAGAACGAACTAGGCCGATAACCCCTCGAGGAGCCTCCACAATGCCAAGGGCTTCCCTAGGTTTGTGATTGATGAGGATGAGGAAGATTTTTTTGCCCATGTCTAAACCGAGCATCCAAAAAACGGAGAGAAAATAAAATGAGAGAACATCTGGAGAATTAGAAAACATTATTCGACGCAGCAAAAGTCAAGAAAGGCCGCAGACACTAGTGATATGAATTTCTTTTTTGGGAAAATATTCCCAAAAAGTTCAAATGGCAAACTAATAGGTTTGACAGGTCAAGAGATCTAAAAGCTTAATTAAAGGTTTTTATAAGCATTAAGAAACCAAATCATAGCAACTCATCAACGAGTAGATGGTTTAAGCCTTCATGTTGACACTATCCGGGCCAACATTAAGGTGGTTAACACAATTGGAATCCACACAAACTCAAAATTGCACAATAGTTGTGAGGGCATTACCGAGTAGTATTCCTATAATATAGAAGTTGGTGTGAAATGATGGGTATTAGAAACTCTGAGGCAACAACCAAAAGAAGGATTTACCGAGTTCTTTATGAGGTTTCGTGACAAAGCAAAAAAATGGTAGATCGCCCGTCTGAGCCAGAGCAGGTAGAGATATTGATTGAAAATCTCTCCAAGCCATATTATGGCATTCGCTATTATCAACATTTGCAGGAATTCGACTCTTTGATAGTCACGGGTACATGAGTTGAGAATAAGTTGTTGAGAAATGCACAGTACTAAGGGGTCTCTTATGATTCAGGAAAGAATACAAGGGTCGACCGAGGAAAAACTTTGGAAGCAAACATGGTGAATGCGGTCCAATAATCAACAACGCAAGCAACAACCCCCCGTTCTCAACCATTTGTGATACAATTGGATCCTCCTGCCTTGAGGGCTCCTCTCCTACTTAGGAGACAATTTACGAATTTGGAGATACCATTACAGTGGTCTATGAAAATTTAAAGAAGGAAGGTCTCTTAGGAACGATAGCCACCAAGGTCATCAGTAACCCCCACCAATATGGTATGTGGGATTATAAGTTTTTCTATTACCATAATCAAAAGGGACACAATACGGAGCTATTCATCAACTTGTAACATGTCGTCCAAGACTTGGTGGATAACGAAATCATTGAAGTAAAAGTCAAGTAGCAACCTAATGTCACCACTAATGCTCTCCCCGATAATGAGTCGGTTAATATGCTAACCAAGATTCTCGGGATTTTGAACCTTAGTACTTTGATCGAACTAGTCTCATCAAGAACACACAAAAATTTCACGATCGTAGGATGGATAAATGGGGAGAGAAAGTATTGCTTATGTGGAAATGTCACCTTCTCCCCAAAAATTCTAAGACATATCAACTGTTTCCTCTAGAAGACTTACAAAACATAATGTAACTCAACACAGAGGTTGGAATATATGTATTATACCAATACCCACTTCACCCATCCCATGGCATATGATCACAAAGGACACTGCACACTAGTCATGTGTACATTTTTCGAAGAAGTTTCGAAAGCATACCCAACCCATCTTATTCGGTCCAGGGCTAGGAGAAGACACATTAACCTTATAACTTACAAGAAGATCATAGGAAACATGATACACATAGTATAAGATGAATCCAAAGGGGTCTCAAGACGAAGGTCGCATATGAAGAATATTAGGAGTAATAGTGATGGGACACGTACTCTCCATCTCCATCTTCTAGTCCTCTACCTCTACCTCGCCCATCGATTCCTCAATCAAACATCCCCCCATTCTACACTTCATCATACTAGCTTTCCTCCCCATTCCATGATTGTCATATCATCACCATCACCTCACATCCATCATTTCACCCTTTATCTCCCTCATAACACCCTTTGTCTTCATCACTATCCAACTTCTTACATCACATTCCCCTCATATCACCCCACCCCACATCCATCATGATCACCATATTATCATAACTCCCACCCATACGTGAAATAGGGATGTGGAAGATCCTTCTTTTATTGCTTGGAGAAAGGCCAGATAGATGGGTACAATTGGAATGATATTTTTACATTATCGAAGTCTCTAGATGCGACATCTTCAACTAGATCAGTGAATGCTCTAGAAGAAGGGGGCTTGAGATTAAACCCCACATCATTAATTTCCTAGTACAGTCCAAGTGATTGACTCAATAGTCCAAGTCATTGAAAAGGTTACAGATAGCTTTCTAAGAGCGGTAATGGCACTAACAATTAGTGAATAAGTTAAGGACAATGCTTGTTTAATCCATATAGGGAGTGACATCGAACATGAGACCCACAAGGTCATCAATGAACTTCGGGGATATAACTCAAATTCTAACCCTATGGACATCATCTGCTTTATAAGTTTCAAGTCCTATCAACATCTAGATGCAAAAGGGATTAGTGATATTGGAGAACTAAGTGATGATAAGAAAACTAGTGAAGAAGAGGATGAAGAATTTGAGGTAGATGACAAAGGGGACAGCGATGATTTTAAGGCTTAGAGCGTTGATGAAGAAGATATGTCTTGATACTTTCTGTGGAAGATCCATCTGAATACCCTCTATGTACCATTAGCTAGGACGGTCCAGGATTTGACCCTATTGACGCCATTCATTCTGCCTTGCCCATCTGGATAGAGTATGGGTAGTGAAGTATGGATGAGGGACATCAACGAAGATGATGGTAAAGATGAAGATGAAGGAGACTCATAAGTGGATGATATGCCCTGACTTTGCGGAATGGAACATGAATGTCGTTGTGATTGGTCATGATGTCATACCACCTACCTATAGGAAACTGAAGTGATGTTAAGGGTTGTCTCCATCAACTAACAAGAATATACGAAGTGAATGGGGTATCTCTCTTAGGAAAAAATGAAGGATATCTCCTTGAAAGGGCACGAGCTCTCGATATTTTTGGTGGGACTCCCTCTCCTACTTTGTATGTAGAAGAAGAACTAGAAAAGGATCCAGAGGAGCAAGAGGATCTAATGGTCGCATTATTACCTTCACCAAAAGTGATGATGAGGGAGATTGGTATGCCACAGAGATTATCATCAAGAAACCTGTGAGTGTGATGGAGACCCAAAGTGGGAAAGAATTCAAGAGCAAGTTGTTGGAAGTTGAACAACTAAATACCAAGGAGATAGGCCGCAATAATGCACGCGTGGACAGAAAACCTAGTGTTGAATCAACTTAAAAAGGTCCAGATCAATATTTTAATTTGGGGCTTATTGATGGCTTCACCTCCACACCGTGAGGTGGTACTTAAGTCGCTTACGAATGTGCAAGTGCCCATTGAGATAGATCTCGCACAACTCTCACAAATTGTGGGAGCAACATATGTAGCACAATCTTTTATATTTCTTTCTTCTAAGCTACCCGGTAAAGTGGCCAAGCACAATAAGGCTTTGCATATTAAAGTGGAGTGCAATGAAAGAATAGTACTACAAGTTTTGGTGGATAATGGGTTTGCTTTAAATGTACTACCTTTGATATCTGTTTCAAGTATGAGCTGGAACTTAAAAAAGAGACCATCAAGCCAGACCATGCGAGCTTATGATAGCACTAGAAGGGAAGTCCTCGGGATTCTCATGGCTACTGTTTTGATTGGCCCAGTGAAGTTCGATGTTGGTTTCCAAGTGATAGACATTCTAGCTTCATTTAACATGCTTTTAGTGAGGTCATGGTTGCATCAGGAAAAGGCAGTCTCACCTAGTCTGCAACAAAAGGTGAAATTTGTACATGGGGTAAAAGTGATAACTATTTCAAAAGATCCAATTTGGTCAAAAAATTGGCGAATATTGAGTGGGGAGAAGATCAAGAGAATGAAGTACGACTCAATGGTTTTGAGATAGAAAATGTGTGTGCATTTCTTACTAAAGGAGCAGTTTTGTCCCAACATACTATGAAGCCATCTGGAGCCCCCCGTTTGTCACATGATGAAGAAAATGTAGTACTTCTTAAGGATGAGACTTGGCTTATATCATCAAGGTTTGCCCAAACTCCCGAAAATCTTTGAAAGCAGGGGTAGAGGAGGATTAGGTTATGTCCCTCAACAAAAAAGTAAGAAAACAACCAATAAAAAGAGGAAGGAACGTAAAGTGTTAAGAATGACTTATAAGATAGTGGCATCTTACTATCCACCCTTAACGGGTATTTTGTGAAAGAAGGGGAGGATTTTCCATTTTGTGTATTTTGTGCATTTTGTGCAAGTGTCGAGCCATGGTTTGATGAAACAACCACCAAAATGTAGTATGGTTTTCGAAGTCTTTTTCAAAGATGAGTTTGATTGGGTCGCTTATGAGCTAAAACAAATCCAACTTGAGGATGACGACAGAGAAAGCCATATTATTGGGATATCTGAAGTAGCAATGATTGAGGAGGAGGACTTCCTGATTAGTCCTACCAGTCTAATTCAAAACCCAAGGAAACGATGAATACTTGGATTCTTCTAAAAAAAAGAATGGGAAGAGAGGGTGAAGCTCGTTTAGCACCTACTCATAAGGGAGTCAATTTCAAGCCAAAACCGAATACCGAAATCGAAACTGAGCCGAATTAACCGGACAGAAACCGAACCAAATTTATTGGTTCAAATTCGGTTTGAATATGTGAGTATGGTATTCGGTTCTGCTCGATTTCGGTTTAGGGTGTCAGAACCGTTGGTTTGAACTGAAACCTAACTGAATTGCTCTTATCATTCAAGAGTATTTTTTCCAAGCTCTTTTTATTTTTATTTTTATGTGGTATGTGTTTTTTACAATTTATCATCACATATTTACAAGGTAACAAAATTTTGGAGTTAGCAATGGCCATAAGGCCCATAACTTGAGCCCATTATGACCTTTGGTCCATCACAATTATGGTTCAAAAGTGGAACCATTTTCATTACCAAATTAAAATCGAGGTATAAAACCTCATTAAAACTATATATCAGAACTGAATTGGAGCTGAAATCGAACCGAGCCAAATTGAATCAGTTTGAGTATCTAAATACGGAACTGAGTCGGTTCTCGGTTCTGTTATGGTCCACCTTATCATCATTTGGAACTGAATCAAAACCGAATCGATTGACACCCTTACCTACTCATTCTTACAAGAGATGCATGCGAGGAAACTCCGTGAACTCTGACCCAGGAATTTTCGTGGGAAGAGCACCTATGTCCAAGAGAGAAGGGCTAGAAGAATAATGGTTTGCATGCATTCTGTCAGGTCCAATTGCAACGAGAAGATCCAAAATAGAGGACAAAAATGTGACCGAGGTATGGGAGCAGCCCCAAATAGCAGGCTCGAGAAGCTGGAATTCATCACAAATGGATTGAGTAGCCTTGGGTGAGATGCGTCTCTTCGGAAATTTGGCTTTTAAGAACACGATGTCGGTCAATTCACCATTGTGACAAAACATCCCCAAGTTGAAGAAAGTGTTCACGACATCATTGAAGACTCAGTGGTTGCAGCTATGGAAGGAGAAGAGAGTTGACTCCCACACTTGTTGATCCACTAGGCCCATGAGCCACTCCTGAACTGGATAAGTAGTGGGAACTATTTCAAGACAACAAACAGTCTAGAGTTAACCAATCTCAGTTTGTTATCGAGTATGTTAATGAGTTGTCTGTTGTTACTTATGCTCCTGTTTCTGTGTCTTTATTCAATGAAAATTCAAAGTTCATGGATGTCAAGTTTGTTGTTCCCTCTTTGGGAATCAATGAAATCTCTGATTCTGAATATGATTTGCGTCTTTTTTCTGATGATGATCTTAATAATTATCATAACTTAATAAAACAATGCGAACCAAGAAAATCCCAACCTATCCATGAGGATACCCAAGTCATTAATTTAGGGTCTGACCAATGCCCTCAAGAGGTAAAAATTTGCATTACCCTACATAATGAAGAAGTAGCACAAATGGTCAGTCTCCTCAAAGAGTTTATAGAGGTTTTTCACCTAGTCTTATGAAGATATGCCTGGGATTGATCCTAAAATCTTGCATCATCATCTGCCAATCTACCCTGAAGCAAGGCCTGCCAAGCAGAAACCATGAAGAATGTGTCCGGAATGGAGTGAGAAGGTTGGGAAAAAGTTGTGAAACAATGGAATACAGGTTTCCTACAAGTGGTTGAGTACCCCCAATGGTTGACCAATATTATCCTAGTCCCAAAGAAGAACATAAGGGTGCAAACGTGAGTTGATTTTAGGGATCTCAACAATGTCAACCGCAAAGATGACTTCTCATTTCCTCATATCGATGTATTGGTAGACAATACAACACAACATGACATGCCTTGTTATCATTTATGGGCGGATTCTTAGGATACAATCAAGTGAGCATGCATATGAAAGACATGGAAAAAGCAGCTTTCACCACTCTATGGGGAACCTATTGCTACAAGGTAATGCCATTCGGACGTCAGAATGCCTGAGCCATGTATCAAAGGGCAACCACAACAATCCAACACGACATAAATCACAAGAAAGTGGAAGTCTATGTGGATGATATGATAGTAAAATCAATAGATTGACAAGAACACATCCCAGCCCTAAGGAAGTTATTTGAAAGGATTAAGAAGCATCAATTGAGGCTAAATCCTCAAAAGTGTGTGTTTGGTGCAACAATAGAGTTGTTGGGATTTCCTATGAGTGAAAGGGGCAATGAAGTTAACCCCATCAAAATCAAGGCAATTCGAGATATGCCCACACCCCATATAGAGAAGGAAATATGAGGGTTCCTCGGACACATTTAGTACATTTGCCGATTCATAGCTCCAATTGACTATCATATGTGAACCACTCTTCAAGCTGTTGAAGAAAGATCAACCAAAGGAATGGAATCCTCAATGCATCAGGAATGATTGCTTGATAGTTGGTTTGGGATTGAGTCTGACACATTTAGTGAACGGGTTGTGTTAGTTGGTTCGGTCAGGCTTAGAATTGTCACCCCTAGTTTTGTTGACACCAATGAACAACACCATTGCCAAGCCACCATTTTTTTTTTTGCTAATGACTGGTATCCAGGCCTTTGGCCTGACTAATCCTGCGGGCCCATACTGACCCCACATCCCATGGACCGGGTCATATCGGGGTTGAATGAGAACCATTCAACTTTCACTGAAAGTAATGAAGAGCACTAAACACCCCCATGTGAGTGGCCTTAGGTGTGCCTAGTGGGAGTCGAACTTAGGACGTCCTTGTTTAAGGCTCGTATCAAGTTCGTTGCTCACCATTGCCAAGCCACATTGTTCAACAAGACTTTAGACATGTTTTTTTGTTATGATGTATGAATTTGGAATTGATGTTGGATGATATATTTTGGATCATGTCTTGGAACTTATAATGGCTTGTCAAAAGGATTTTTTAGTTTATCTTATTTGTTTCATTTTTCCCTCATCTTATACTAATAACTTAGTCAAAATGCAATTATTTCCAAACCCAAATGATGGATTCAATAAGTTATTGCCAATAACCATGGCCGCTGAATAGAAACATTAAACAGAAAGCCCATACAAAATGAGCATAGTACCTAGGAAAAAAAGGCAATGCAATAACGAAGAACCATACAACTGAATTACTTGGAATGCCTGTGCCCATAAAAAGTCATGGAGCCACCCATTAATAGTAATGGAATTTGCCCAAAGTTTCCTCCCGTATACATGAATGTTGGATGTTATAGACTTATAGTTGTTTTGAACATTAGATGCACGAATTTTGGTAATAATTTCTCAATTTATATAAATATGCTATTTCTTTTTTAAATCAAGACGTTTCAAACTCGTAATCCTTTTCTTTTTCTTTTTCTTTTTATTTATTTATTTATTTTTACAATTATGCTAACTACGCTTTCATCTGTTATTGTTAGTACCGCAACATGCGCATTCATATGTCAAATGCAATCTATAGCGTGCGAACGAACCTCTAATCATTTCTTAAATATTTTTGTGATAAATTTCTTAATCAATTATAATCATATATATCCGAACGACGCTCAACATTCTTGTTTATCTGTATCTATGGTTACAAATGACTCCGAGCGTAGTCCGTTATAATCAATATATTATCTTTCTACCAAAAGAAATTATAATCATATAGATCCGAATGAAGCTCAACAACCAAATAGATTTGCAACAAAATATCTAGGACTAAGGAGGAGGTAGGAGTTGTGTTGTCTTTTGCATAAATGTGTCCTACAATGGTTCACTTGTTTGTAACCATTTTTTTAGGGTGTAGCACTTGTTTGTAACTTTGTAAGGATAAAAGGGTAAGGTAACGGCTAAGGGGGAGAGAGAGTGAGGGTTAGTTCCTTATTTGCCACCTTGGTTGAAGTCAAACCAATCAGTTGGTGCCGCATAGCAGCTAGATCGAAACTCCCCTCAAGAATTCCCGGCGGCCTAAAAGCAGGGATCTATCAAAACCCACGGTGAGACCATAACAACGATAACTATTTTTGGATCACTTTTCTGACATTTCGAATTTCACTTCTTACAGCGAAAAGAGAAATAAAAAAATTTCATTTCAAACATGTAGAGATAGAGAGAGAAAAAGAGAGATCAAAAAGAAAAAGTACAGAGAGAGAGAGAGGTGAGCTCATTAAGCCGGTCAAAGGAACCCACATTCCGTCAAAAGAGACTATCGTCTCGTAATTTCGTCTTTTGCAGTCCTTTTTATTTGCTGGTTTGGATTCTTGAAGGACGAGGACTGATTGTTCTGTTCTATCTCTACCTGTGCAAAGTCTCTGTTGAATCTCCAAACCCATCGCTGGCTTTTAATTTTCCTTCATGAAAGATGATTTTGTTGTTGTAATGGTGCCATTTGTGAACCTGGAAAGGCTTTGAACTCAAAACCCTAGGTTGTCCTGTTTAAATTGAATATTGGGTGCCGTCTTAAATGGAAGATTTTGTTTGTACATATGTAGATTTCTGGTGAATGGGTGGTTATACTCTGTAATGGAAGAAACGGAAGATAACGGTGGTGGTGATTGGAGAGCACTGATTTCAAGCCCGAAAGGTCTCTTCTCGGCTTTTGTCTCTGAAGGGTTCGCTTCGAGGTCTCTGTCCCAGATTATCAATGGGTCTGATGCTGCTGCTACAGACCCTGCTGATGGTGAGAAAGCTAGAGATGCTTCGGTGTGTTCGGATAAGAAAGCTGAGGAATCCTGGGTTGGGGTTTCGTCTGGTTTGGATACACAGATTGAGGCTTCTAGTGATTGGAAGCCTAACACAGTTAGAAATGGGACTAGTATTGCGGAGAGGAGGGCTGGGATAGGTGGCTTCAGTCAACCAAGGATCAATACACCACGGTTTAGATCCTTCAGCCCTTTGTCTTCACCAAGGGCTGGTTCGCCTTATCTTACCATACCACCTGGTCTTAGTCCTGCAACGTTGCTTGATTCCCCCGTTATGTTTCCTAATTACCAGGTATGGTCATCGGCTTTTATCAAATATGTTATTCTTGTTTCTCCCAAGTTCTTGATTTGGAAATGGGTTTGATAATTTCAGCTTTTTCTGTAGAAATCACATTATTTTGAAGATTTTAAGATGAATTTTATCTACCCTTTTTCAATGTTGTTGTGAACCTTTGATTAGGTGGATGTATGCTCCCAATCTATCCGTGAATCCTTCTAATGCTTCTTTTTTTCCTGAAATTTTTTATTGCATTTGCAGTATGGGTGTTGGCGCAGAAAATTTAGAAATGATGTTGGCTATATGAATTGATTTTGTTTCTCTTACTGCTGTGTCCTTCCAGAGGATGTTTGTTGCCAGTGAAAAACCGCAGGCCAGAACCGTGCATTTTGATCAGTTGAATGAGAAAGTTCCCCGACCTTATGCCTAAGATGTTGGTTTTCATTTTCTTTTTCTTACATGTAGTTGATTCTGGTGGGGAGGGGTATCCATACCAAAAATTTCTCCAATTTAGGGTTTACGAAAATATCCACAAGCAGTTTAAGAGTTACCTCTTTGTACGACAAGCACAATACATCCAAAGGAATACAGCACTGAACGGGCACACTCTGACCCTTGACGGAGACGAATGTTGCGGAAACCTTCGTCTCACTCTAGTGAAACCCTAGAGAGAGATTTCTCAAAGTAGTTAGTGCAGAAAATTCCTTTTCTAGTATTTCAGGCTTTTATCAGTGGAACCATTTCCATCTTCATTCTTGTTCTAGTTCAAGTTCTCCATCCTGGACCTTCTGGGTCTTACCCATGCACACCTTATTCCTTTCTTTATTACCTCTTGACTTCAAACTAAAAGAATCATCATGCTCCACATGCAACATGTTCATCAATACCAAAGACGTTACATTGATTCTGTTGGTAATGATGAGCATCACAAACTGATCACATAAAAAAGGTAGATAAATTGTCCCTAGGGATTCCAATATATGTATGTGGCCTTATCATATTCTAAGACGTAGTCTAAAATTGAAGTCTCCTGAAACATCAGGGTAATAGGAAGAACTTTAGTCGATAGTTAGCAAGGAATCGAATATTTCTTACCAAAAATATCCTTCAATTTCCTCATCATTTCCTTGTTGTTCAACGTTTCCCATGACTTTCACAAAGTCATCTTGACGGAAGTCCATGTAAATTGATGCAGATTCTTCACCAAATTAGGCTTGTTTTATTGGGAATAAGCCTAGGGTTGGGTTCCATACATGTTGGGCCATTGATCTCATGTGTTTTGAGTGTAATAGACCACTTTTATGGGCCTAAACTAGGGGTTCTAAGGTTGCATACGGGATTATTAGTTTTCGTAGGAATTTTTCATTAGTTTCCTTTTTAGATGAGGTTATTTAGTTTCTAATTTCAGTACCTAGTTAGTTTCTAATTTCTTATCTCATAGTTTCTATTTTTAATTTTAGTAACTAGAGGTCTTATGTTTATTTAGTTTCCTATTTCAGTTTTTGGAAACTAAAGGTAGTTTCTATTTCTTGTAATCACCCCCATCATTATTATAAATAAAGGAGAAGGGCTCCCACAATGCCCATGATTTTATGAATTAAAAAAAAAGCTTCTGCATTTTTCTCTCTTTGTGTATGATCAAAGTGACGGAATTGGTGTTTGATCCAATTGACTCTTTGCGGCGTGAAGTCCAAGAGGTCTCTTCAAGCTTTCTCTTTTCTTCTTTCAAGGTTATCTACAAGGCTCATCGGCCCAGGTGAGAGATTTGATCTATTTTTATTTCTGGGTTTAGGAAATCCTGAGTTCTCTCTTACTGCCCCTATTTTGTTCTGAAGTTCCAGCCATCCAATGGCTTTGGAATTTTGATCGATGGTTAGACCTGGTTAGAGGGTGGTTCGACCCTGATTTGAAGTGCATCAGACCGTATTTGGTATCGGAGTCCTGGGATACCGTGGAAATATGGGAAATTTCGATGGTATCGGTGGAACCTTGAACCATGGGTAAAACCTTAGGACATATTATTGTCTAAAAATAAATGCAAATATACTCATTAAACTATTTAATTGGATTTGATGAACACACATATCCAACAGTGTAATCCACTGTCCTTGCCCAAATCAAATTGAAAGCTCGAAGAATTCAAGGTAGGATTGAATCGTCTAGTTCTCCCTTTGTTCTAATCAATTGTTATCTTGCTCGTCATGGAAGAGAGGCATTGATATTTGCACCTCTTGTTACGTGGTACTTTACTTATTGCATGATGCATTGTAATATTGGTAGATCAATATGCTTCATATTTATTGAGGATCTTGAATATGTTGTATAGTACTATAACTGAATATTTTTTTGTAAGCATTGGGCCATTTTCTTAGTACCATTGTAAAATGTAACATGTAACATTTATGCTAGTTGTCAACTGAAAATCTCCCAAAAGAGTTCGTGAATGGAAAATGGTTTGAGTTAGCCAGTGTGGATATATGCAAAAGTATTTAAATTCACATGAAAGCCATGGTCTGTCGACCGTTTTGATACAAAATAGATAGTTATATACACTATGTTCTTTAACTGTGAGTTCCTTGAAGCTCCAAATTGCTTGATAACCTAGGTACAAAATATAACATACAACAGCAACAATAACAGCCTGAAGCCAGTACACCTATGAGGAACTGATCAGTGGAGGACCCAAGTACAAGAATTTTCTCATGAATCCCCCCACTCACCAGCTCATCTGCTGGGGAGCTGGTGACCTCAATCTCCAAAAGCAGGGAAAGCTACCTTGGGAACACTGTAATCTAGCCTTTTCCTTATAAGGTGTAGATGCCCAAGTCTCTCCCAGACTGGGCTTGTGGCCAAATTAATTAGATAGTCACCATCTTCAGCTTCAAATCACCTTCAGTGAGCTAGTGCAGCCAACCTTCGTCAATATTAATTTCAAAACCACTACATTAAGCTCTGCTCCAGAGAGTCATTCCCACCAATGCAGCCAGAGAAAACCAACATAACAGTCCATTAATTTCCCTAAACACACTCTCTATACTCCTGGGCCCAGTTTTTCCGTAGAACTGCCATCTATATTTAATTCTGAAATTGTATTTTATATCCTTATTAAGTGGTTTATCAATAATTCTACTAGCTGCTGCACTAAATAGAGATGGATGATGTCAATGTACACCATCTTGCAAACACACAATTTACTTTTGCTTGAAGCTTGCTCTTGAGTTATCCAGTTCTTCTTGCCTTAATTCATTATTCAAATTTAGATTGCCAGTAAAGTGAACTCTTTGGATTCAAGTTTGTTTGGAATGCGTGGAGGAAGCTGAGCAGTTTTACCTTGTGAAAACGGGGAAGGTGGTTTTGCACCAAGGTAAATGGTGATTTGGGCATTCATCTTCCGGGGACTATGAACAAACCCTTCCATGCATTATTGGAAAATCATATGGAATTCTGAAAGAAAGAAGGCAGTCTTTGGGAGACACCATTGGCTCATTGCCAATGAAAATGGGAATATTTTTGAGTCAAAGAGGTTGGAAGTCCTAGGAGGTCATGAACTGAGCCTATGAAAAGATATTTCCTGAGCAGCTGAAACTTCAATTACCTTGTGACTTGTAGAGTCAGGAAAAGGGGGGTTTTATCAGATTCTGGGAGGATGCTTGGTGTCGATGTAGAAATCCGACCTTCGGCTCCGGGAAAGAAACTTGCAATAGGAAGGTTGGAGGGGTGTTCCGACCAAGATTCTCCAATGCCTAAATCAGTTTCATACAACAAATAATTTTATTGGAATAGTGGAGAGAGTGAGAGACTGACCTCCTTTCTCCTTTAATGGAGTAGATATAGGGTGAAGTACCTTATTTACCCTTGTAGTTAAGTTCTTTAAGTTGTGAGAAGCCCTTTAGTCTGTGGTTGAACACCACGTGTCCTACACTTATTGGTGAAGTTATTTCATGGTATATTATATGCCCCCCACTCCCTTAAGTTCCTAGAATAGGAAATTGAGGGAGTAGAGTTGCATTTTCTCCTTAGGGATGTTTGAGCATGCTCAATGCACCCATTGTGTTAGGGTTCATGCTCGACGCATCCCCATTGTGTTGAAGTGTAAAAATTAATGCTCGGTTTGTCCCCATTGTGTTGGGGGTGTAGATATAGAGTTCGGTGCGTCCCATCGTACTAGGGTGGAGACTCTGAGTATAGGAGCTTGCTTGGTCCCCATCGTGCTGGGGTAGAGACTAAGTGTAGAATGCTCGTATGGTCCCCATTGTATTAGGGTAGGAGATTCTAAGTGTAGAATGCTCGCATTCTCCCCGTTGTATTAGGGTAGGAGATTCTAAGTGTAAAATGCTCTAGTTCGTCCTATAGTTGGGGTGTAGGTGCTCGAGAGGCTCGTACCGTGGTCAAGTTGTAGAGGCTCAAGTTCGTCCCGTGAGCTTATCTGCCGAGTGAGCATGGAGGCGTTAGATATGGATGGTGATGGGGACCATGCGAGTCTCCACCCCAGCACGATGGGGACCAAGCCATCTCTTATATTCAAAGTCTCTAGCCACAATACGATGGGGACACACTGAACTCTATATCTACACCCCCAACACAATGGGGACAAACCGAGCATTAATTTCTACACCCAAACACAATGGGGACGCGTCGAGCATGAACCCTAACACAATGGGGGCATCGAGCACGCTCAAGCATAGCTAAGGAGAAAAAACAACTCTACTCCCTCAACTTGTTATTCTAGGAACTTAAGGGAGTGGGGGGCATATGATATACCATGAAATGATCTCACCAATAAGTGTAGGACATGTGATGTTCAACCACAGACTAAAAGGCTCTTCACAACTCAAGGAACTTAACTACAAGAGTAAATAAGGTACTTCATTCTATATCTACCATATAAAAGGGGAAAGGAGGTCAGTCTCTCACTCTTTCTCCACTACTCCAATAAAATTATTTGTTGTCCGAAACTGACTTAGGCATCAAAGCATCTTGGCCGGAGCACCTGTCCGGCCTCCTTTTGCAGGTTTTTCTCTCGGAGCCAAAGGTCGGATTTCTGCATTAACACTTGGTATGGTACAAGCAAGGTTTAAGATCTCGATCTTGTTCCTAATCTCGCTAAACCGAAAATGAGAGATTTGGCGAGATCGATATTGTATTTTTTCCTGGTTGGTCTCGGTGTCCATTTGGGCTTTGTAGCTCCTGAAACTTGGCATTTACCCTATTTTAGGCCCAAACTGTGGAAACATCAGTTTTCAAAAATCAAACCCAAAAGGTATATTGACTTCATCCCTATATAAGTAGTATTCGGGCCCTTCACCGTAGGCTATTTCATAATAAAAACAAACAACTATTGACCATGCTTCTATGAAAAAATGGTCTTGAGTAGTTGTTTTTACCTAAAACTGCTCTTGAAAAGGACTAGATCAGTACTATCTAGGCCAGAACAATTCTTCCGTTGGCAGTGATCGATCATAGAAATATAGAATCTAGTTGAAGTATTTTAAAAGCTTATTAACCTGAGCTCATTCTTCTGTTCATTATAAGAGGCTTAGACTCTTGTTTCCTGGTCAGATAAATTTCGAAGGTTTTTTTATTTTTATTTTTTTTTTTTTTATTATTATTATTATTATTTTTTTTTTTTCCTGCTTTCTGGTTTTAATTTGGAGGGGTTTGTTTATCCACAATGTTCCTTTGGTTTCAGTGTATTATATAAGATACTCATGGTTGTTCGTCTCACCTCTACGAAGATTTCATAGCATGTGAATCGTAAAACTGAAGTGGAAATGGCATCTTTTTGTACCCTTCCTTTTCCGTTCCTCTTGTAACCTACTGGTGTGCTACCTGTTTAGCTAGCTTTGGTTTCTACTTGCCTTTACTCTTATCTTGTCGACAAATGAGGAGGTGGTTGCTTTTGGTCCAGGAGATTAGGTTCTCAGAATATTCTGTGCTTTCTGCTGGGTAATTGGGAAGAGTGCAACATTTATGTCTTTGACAATAAGGATTGCTATCCAGGAAGGTAGGTGATGAGGGGTTTAGCTTGAGACAAAATCATTTCAATCCATAAGGACTTCCTAGTCATCAAATCCAAAACCTTACAGGAATCTTGGGACAGCATCCAGTATGACTTGTGCTTAGTTACCCATATCTTTTATATTTGTTCTTGCCCTTTTCTCTCAGTTAACTATTTTCCTATGTAGTCAAGGAAAGAATCCTAGCTTGAAGCTTTGAATTCCTGTTCCCTATGCCAGGGTGAAATCACAGCTCATCCACTTATGTGTGGGTTTAGTGTCCCTCTCTTGAAAAACTGGCTGCAAGAAGATGCTATGTGAAAATTTTAGAGAGAATTGCCAAAACATCTGACCAGGATATGAATAGGCCGCTTCGTATAGGCTGTTTGTGTTGAAACCAAGAAATATATGTTTGTTTTAATGATAAATTCCTCCATAATGGGACCTTGAATGGTTATTGGAAGCTCTCTGTTGGTCTCGGACGTACCAGTAGAAAGAAAATAGAATGATTTCCAAATGACTCTCTTTCTGCTTAGACATCAACGTTGCCCTGTGTATGAATTTGTGGCCATTTTCTAACTTCAAGATACCAAGAGAGAGTAATGCAAGGATCTTGATCAAAAAGCTGTTGTCAATCCAAATCATATAACTCTAAATGCTTTTTACCGGCTGTCCTGTTCTATTCTGTTCTTCTGTCATTTTGGAATTCGAACATGCTTCTTTTTATGAATATACATTAATGTCTGATCACCTTTGAAGGCTTGTATTTTCCTTGGGTCTTCTCTCCTGCTCCTCGTATTTTTTTGGAAAGAAATGTAAAATTTCTTCTAACCTGTACAATCAAACACCCCATTTCGAATAATTGAAGGTGGTGTACAATGTATAGAGATGATGGTTTACTGACAATTGAAGAAATTCATAACTTGATACAAACAGGTGAGACATTGAATGAAATTTTTTTGGAGTTTGGGCTAAGTAGGGCTGGTGGCTAGTTGGCAAAATAGTGGCCAGTATAGCAAGTCTGGACTTTTCAAAACAAAATTCGAATCTGATGACTTTCTACTCTTCACCATCTTCTTTGTTGCTTGCCTTTCCTGCGAATGTTTTCAAAGCTTGATGAAGATAATGTCTATAGATTAAACGGATCTTAAATTTTTGGGTGAAATCTTCACACTGTTATAATTGGCTGAGGATAATAGGAAAGGAAGAGGTTTTATTTTTCCTTGGGTTGAGCAGCCTTGTCAGCCTTGGTATAAGTTCTTTCTGGAGGATCCATGCAATAATTTTGAAATAAAGCACTCAGGAAGTCGATTGTTGCTTCTGAATTGACTCATCAATAGTAGGGTTGTTTTATGAAGCTCTACCAACCAGTTAGCATGGATTGCTGTAAGTTTTATAATAACCTTTGTAGTCCTGGTTATTATGGCTGTTGGAGTTCTATTTATATTCTTTGCAGTTACTTCCTGAATTTTGGTAATTATGCTTGTTGTTGCACTGCTGCCTCCAATCTTGTGTTACTTCATTTCCAATCAATCAAATAAGGTGATTTGGGCTGCCGTCTCTTTGTTGGTGATGACCTGTGACTGAGGAGATGGTATATGGCTGAAGGAGTCACATGGTGGTCTGTGATAACCTCGTGGTCAAGTAGCAAATTTTCTTCTGGTTTTGTGGGCACAGCCTGAAATCGTTGTGATCATCCTCCAATGGCTTCTTTTTTTTTGCATCTACATCTTTCGTATTTCAAATGACAATTCATGTAGTTATGCTTTTGATGTGGGTTTTTTCTCCTCCCTTCCTCCATCTTCTTTTCCCTCTTTTTATAAAGCAATAAACTTTTGTAGCCATTACCTTTGTGTTGGTACATGTCAATACGGCCAAAAATTTTAAAATAATCATGTCTTTGTTACATAGCTTATATTTTTATTGTTCCAATGGTTATATTTTGTATAATTTGCCTGTAGATATTCTATATCCTTTAATTTCGGCAGCCTTTGTTATGCAACATATCTTTATACTGTTCCTAAGGATGTACTGTGCATATGTTGCCTGGAAATCTTCAAAACAATAAATACGAGCTCATATTTGCCACAGATGTAGTTTAACTAGCTTCTTTTGATTTTGTTGCTTATTTTTTCTGTAACAAGCATGGATCTTTTGACGAACAAAGAAGCCTTTTGAATTAATCATCGTCATCAAGTCCTTGAAACTTTGCATTTGATACTGGATCTGTAAAACTCTGCTTTGTAACCATTAGATGTTGCTCCTTTTTAATTATTTATCTGTTTCTTTGGGTTGTAGGCTCAGCCATCTCCAACTACTGGAACTTTTTCGTTGCCTCCAAGTAATGAAAATCCAATTTTTATTCCATTAGCTTCTGGTACTAATAAGGAAAAGTGCGAAGAGGTTGATTCCTCGTTCATGTTCAAGTCTCATGTGAAACCTGTCAGTTTGTCATGTCCTCTTGGCTCAGAAAATCAGGTAATTGGTGGCTTCGATCGTGCTATCCACCAAGACTGATATAAAATTAAGATAAAGTTTTACATGGAAATCAATGTCCTTGTGATAACTTCAGTATTTAAATGAACCATTTTCCTGTTGCTTAGTCTTTCTGTCGGAATTCACTCATGTAGTTACATGTATCAAATTACAATATGAAACATATCAATGAATCAAAGAGTTCATTTGCTTGGTGTGTTTTATTTGATTAGGTGGCTTCATCTTCCAATCAAGCTCGGAATCTGGAAATGACCGGTGTCAGCCACCAACCTCCTGTGCTCGTGCAACCAAACATGGACTTTGAATGTCAAAATGGTTTTCTGAAACAAGCCATGTCAAAGAGCTATACTACTGATTCTCCTTCCGATATTGAAGTTTCTAACATCATGATCGAAAATGGTAAGTGTTTTGCTGTGCAAACTGGCAATTGTGGTGTTGCTAGTGATCAAGCTCCTCTACTGGAGGAAACTCTACCGGGAGACAATACTGGGTCACAGCAAATTCTAGAAGGGGACCAGAAAGGATATCCTCCAATGGGAATGGGAAAGCCATCAGAAGATGGATACAATTGGAGAAAATATGGGCAGAAACAGGTGAAAGGTAGCGAATATCCTCGGAGCTACTACAAGTGCACGCATCCAAATTGTCAGGTGAAGAAAAAGGTAGAACGTTCTCATGATGGTCAAATAACAGAAATTATTTACAAGGGTGCTCATAATCACCAAAAACCTCAGCCTAGTCGTCGATCAGCAGTTGGATCGGCATTTCCACTTGGTGAAATGTCAGAGACAGGTGAGGGGTCTGGGACTTCCGTCAAAGTGGAAGAAAGTTCAATTTGGAAAAGTGTTTCTCAGGGGCCCAAGGATAACAAAGTTGGTTCAGATTGGAAGACTGATGGTTTAGAGAGGACATCATCGACATCTGTTGTAACTGAACTTTCTGATCCACTTTCAAGTGCGCAAGGGAAACAGCTAGGTATGCTGGAATCCGCAGATACTCCAGAGTTCTCGTCCACACTCGCTAGTCATGAAGAGGATGATGATAGAGCCACTCAAGGGAGCATATCAGTTGACAATGACGGTGATGATGAGGAGTCTGAGTCAAAAAGAAGGTACTTTCCTCACATTTTTCATTATAGTTATTCTCTGGTTATTTAATGCTTTGGTGTTGACTGTCTTTGACACTAAACTTGGCTTATATTATGCGTCGACTCATCATTGCAGAAAGAAAGAGAGCTGTTTGATTGATACAAATTTGGCTTCTCGAGCTGTTCGGGAGCCAAGAGTTGTTGTCCAAACAGACAGTGAAGTGGACATACTTGATGATGGATACCGCTGGCGCAAGTATGGGCAGAAAGTAGTTAAAGGAAATCCAAACCCCAGGTATTAGTCTTCCTGCAGTTCAACTGTTATTTATATTTTTTTTGCTTCCAGCTGCACACGACATATATTCGGTTCCTTCCATGAGTCTCTTTGCAACCTCTCGTCTTTTCCTTTTAGACATTCTTGTTGATTTGAAACTGTCCCAGGAGCTACTATAAATGCACTAGTGCTGGATGCTCTGTGAGGAAGCATGTAGAAAGAGCCTCCCATGATCTCAAATCTGTGATAACAACATATGAGGGAAAACACAACCATGAAGTACCTGCGGCGAGAAACAGTAGTCATGTTAGCTCAAGTAGTGGAAATCTGCAAGCTGGTCCTAATGCTCAAACCACTCTGACATTAGCTGGAAGAACCAATTTTCCAAAGAGTGAACCACGAGTTCATGATTTTGCACCTCACTTTGAGAGAAAACCTGAATTCACTAATGAATTCTTGAGACCCAGTTATCTGGGGGGTATCCATGGCGACATAAAGCTGGGGCCGTCTGCTTGTTATGAAATGAAGCTGCCAGCCTTCCAGACACTTTCTTATGGATCCTTTGGACTAAATGCTAGCCAGAATGACACTAATCAAGCGGCTTCTATTGGTCATGTTATCCCAGAATTCCCAATTGCAATGCCTCGACCTGGAAACCCATCATTGAGCAGCTTTGATTTTAATAATCATGGAATGCCAATTGGTCCGGTTCAGCCTTTCCTTGGGATGCAGCAACCTAAGGAGACTGACACAAGATTCCTCAGGCCTAAACAGGAGCAGAAAGATGATGCTGTTTATGATAATCATTTATCCATTAACCGTCTTCCAAATGTGTCGCCTTCTGTATATCACCAGATAATGGGAGGTTTTCAATTGTAAATACATTGTGCTTCCCAGCTGAGTGTTCCCCACAGAGATGGACTCCGTGGGTCTTTTAGAAATTTTAAGAGAAGGTAGTCCCTTTTTTGCCTTTTGGTTGTCATGATAAAGAGTCTTGATACTCAATGCATAAAGTATCTGTAATTATTCCTTGTTTGGGTGGTCTATACAAAGGAATACTTCTTCAAATTTTAAATGATAACATATATATTTTTTTCTTGCCATTCAATAAGCCCTGCATTTTGTATTTGTGTTCCCATTATTATATGCTAGTATGAAGTTTGAACAAGACGACATACACTTTATTTATTTATTTATTTTTGAGCAGTTGAGGCTTCTGTCCCCATCCCCTTGTTTTGGCTGCCCACTGAATTGAACAGACTTCTTGATACCTTCCAGATCCTCTGTATCACATCAACCCTATATTAGCCAATTAGGCCTTGTTCTTCCCAACTCAAGTGTCAAGCTCCAGTCTAAATGGAGTTCTTCATATCTCATGGTAAAGATTGGATAAAAGAAACCTTGCACAGGCTGATACCTTGATAACCTGCCCATCCATCCAAAAGGGTGTGTTGCCTTTTTCTGCCAGCCACATTTAGAGGTCTTGAATTGGCAATGACAACCTGAACTGGGATTTTCAGGTGTAGACAAACCGGTTTGGTTTTGACTCAGGTTCAACCTGAAACCTGACCTCGGATGATCATGTGGTCTTGCTAGACAAACTGGCTTGGATGTGTCGAGGTTTGGCATTTTTAAAAGCAAACCAGATCGTAGCTGTCAGTAGTTCATAAAAATAAAAAGAAAAAAAAACCATAGCTGTCAGTCTTTCCAAAAAAGAGCCTTCTTGCACAACTCAATGAACCACCTCTAGGGCATAAAGATTTTCCCGTCCTTTTAAATTCTGCTATATAAAACCTTTAATTTTTTCCAATCCAACATTAAAATAAAGGAAATGCTTATAAAAAAAAATGCTATATCTTTCTTTTTTTTTTCTTTTTTTTTTTTTTTTTTTTTTTTTTTTTT
>NC_056562.1:2960167-2999354 GCF_013358625.1 Macadamia integrifolia | reverse complement strand
TTTTTTTTTTTTTTTTTTTGGAAAGAATGTAAAATTTCTTCCAACCTGTACAATCAAACACCCCAATTTGAATAATTGAAGGTGGTGTACAATGTATAGAGATGATGGTTTATTGACAATTGAAGAAATTCATAACTTAATACAAATTGGGAGACATTGAATGAATTTTTTTTGGAGTTTGGGCTAAGTAGGCTGGTTCTAGTTGGCAAAATAGTGGCCAGTAGAGCAAGTCTGGACTTTTCAAACAAAATTCGAATCTGATGACATTCCACTCTTCGCCATGTTCTTTGTTCCTTGCCTTTCCTGCCAATGTTTTCAAAGCTTGATGAAGATAATGTCTATAGATTAAACAGATCTTAAATTCTTGGGTGAAATCTTCGCACTGTTATAATTGGCTGAGGATAATAGGAAAGGAAGAGGTTTTATTTTTCCTTGGGTTGAGCAGCCTTGTCAGCCTTGGTATAAATTCTTTCTGGAGGATCCATGCAATAATTTTGAAATAAAGCACTCAGGAAGTCGATTGTTGCTTCTGAATTGACTCATCAATAGTAGGGTTGTTTTATGAAGCTCTACCAACCAGTTAGCATGGATTGCTGTAAGTTTTATAATAACCTTTGTAGTCCTGGTTATTATGGCCGTTGGAGTTCTATTTATATTCTTTGCAGTTACTTCCTGAGTTTTGGTAATTATGCTTGTTGTTGCACTGCTGCCTCCAACCTACTGTTACTTCATTTCCAATCAATCAAATAAGGTGATTTGGCTGCCATCTCTTTGTTGGTGGTCTCTTTGTTGGTGATGACTGTGTGACTGAGGATATGGGTATATGGCTGAAGGAGATTGCCAGTAAAGTGAACTCTTTGAATACAAGTTTGTTTGGAATGCATAATGGAAGCTGAGCAGTTTTACCTTGTGAAAACGGGGAAGGTGGTGTTGCACCAAGGTAAATGGTGATTTGGGTATTCGTCTTCCGGGGACTATGAACTAACCCTTCCATGCATTATTGGAAAATGATGTGGAATTCTGAAAGAAAGAAGGCAGTCTTTGGGAGACACCATTGGCTCATTGCCAATGAAAATGGGAATATTTTTGGGACAAAGAGGTTGGAAGTCCTAGGAGGTCATGGACTGAGCCTATGAAAAGATATTTCCTGAGCAGCTGAAACTTCAATTACCTTGTGACTTGCAGAGATAGGAAAAGGGGGATTTTATCAGATTCTGGGAGGATGCTTGGTGTTGATGCAGAAATCCGACCTTTGGCTCCGGGAGAGAAACCTGCAAAAGGAGGCTGGAGCTTAAGTTAGTTTCAGACAACAAATAATTTTATTGGAGTAGTGTAGAGAGAGGGATCTCCTTTCCCCTTTTATAGGGTAGGTATTGGGTGAAGTACCTTATTTACCCTTGTAGTTAAGTTTCTTGAGTTGTGAAGAGGCCTTTAGTCTGTGGTTGAACACCACATGTTCTACACTTATTGGTGAGGTTATTTCATGGTATATTATATGCCCCCCACTCTCTTAAGTTCTTAGAATAGGAAGTTAAGGGAGTAGAGTTGTCTTTTCTCCTTAGGGATACTTTAGCGTGCTTGATGCCCCTATTGTGTTAGGGTTAATGCTCGACTGGTCCCCATTGTGTTGGAGTGTAAAAATTCATGCTTGGTTTGTCCCCATTGTGTTGCGAGTGTAGATTTAGGGTTCGGTGCGTCCCCATAGTACTGGGGTGGAGACTAAGTATAGGAGCTCGTTTGGTCCCCATCGTTCTAGGGTAGAGACTCTGAGTGTAGAATGCTCGCATGGTCCCAGTTGTATATTAGGGTAGGAGATTCTAATTGTAGGATGCTCGCATGGTCCCTGTTGTATTGGGGTAGGAGATTTTAAGTGTAGGATGCTCGCATGGTCCCCATCGTATTGGGTTAGGGGATTCTAAGTGTAGAATGCTCGAGTTCGTCTCATAGTTGGGGTGTAGGTGCTTAAGAAGCTCGTACCGTGGTCAGGTTGTAGAGGCTCGAGTTCGTCCTGTGAGCTTATCTGCTGAGTGAGCGTGGAGGGGTCAGATATGGATGGCGACGGGGACCATGCGAGCATTTTATACTTATAATCTCCTACCCCAATACGACGAGGACCATGCGAGCATTCTACACTCAAGAGTCTCCACCCCAGCACGATGGGGGCCAATCGATCTTCTATACTCAGAGTCTCTAACCCCAGTGCAATGGGGATGCACCGAACTCTATCTACAGCCCCAACACAATGGGGACAAAACGAGCATGAATTTCTACACCCCAACACAATGGGGACTAGTCGAGCATAAACCCTAACACAATGGGGGTATCGAGCACGCTAATGCATCCTTAAGGAGATAAAGCAACTCTACTCCCTCAATTTCCTATTTTAAGAACTTAAGGGAGTGGGGGGCATATGATATATCATGAAATAACCCCACCTATAAGTGTAGGACACGTGCTGTTCAACCACAGACTAAAAGGCTTTTCACAACTCAAGGAACTTAACTACAATAGTAAATAAGGTACTTCACCCTATATCTACCCTATAAAAGAGAAAGGGAGGTCACTCTCTCTCTCTCCACTACTCCAATAAAATTATTTGTTGTCTGAAACTGACTTAGGCATTAGAGCATCTTGGCCGGAGCACCCCTCTGGCCTCCTTTTGCAGGTTTCTCTCTCGGAACCGAAGGATGGATTTTTACATCAACACTTGGTATGGTACAAGCAAGGTTTAAGATCTCGATCTTGCCCTTAAACCAAAAAAGAGAGATCTGGCGAGATCGATATTGTCTTTTTTCCCGATTGGTCTCGGTGTCCATTTGGGCTTTGTAGCCCCTGAGACCTGACATTTAACCTATTTTAGGCCCACACACTGTGGAAACATCAGTTTTTCAAAAATCAAACTCAAAATGGTACTTTGACTTCATCCCGATATAAGTAGTCTTCCGGCCCTTCACCCTAGGCTATTTCACAATAAAAACAAACAACTATTGACCATGCTTTTATGAACAAATGGTCTTGAGAAGTTGTTTTTACTTAAAACTGCTCTTGAAAAGGAAAAAGATCTCCAAAGGTTGATGATGAGATAATCTCCTATCTGCAAGTGTTGAAGTTATTAATTTACACTGTTGAGGAGGAATTTGGCAAGAAAATCCACCAAAAGTTCACTTCTTCACAGCAAGCGAGATAGGCAACATATGTCGAGTTGAGGTTTGAAATTATGTATATACCCCATGTGATTTGGTCTCGATACGAGTCGAGACCGAGATATTCACCAAGATCGAGAGCTTGACCAAGATATTGCATTTTTTACATATTGCCTGTCATCTCCTCTCGCCATTTTCAAATAGTGAGTTCACCATGGGTATGCAATTTCTTAAAGTTGGGGTTGTTTCAGTGGCTGGATTCCTAGAATCTGATGGAAATTGAGCAAATAGAGTATAGGTAGGTGGAGTCCATAGCTAGATCAGTACTATCTGAGCCAGAACAATTCTTCGGATGGCAGTGATCAATCATAGAATCTAGTTGAAGTATTTTAAAAGCTTTTTAACCTGAGCTCATTATTCTGTTCATTATAAGAGGCTTAGACTCTTGTTTCCTGGTCAGATAAATTTTGAGGGCTCTTTTTTTTTTCCTTTCTGGTTTTAATTTAGAAGTGTTTATTTATCTATAATGTTCCTTTGGTTTCAATATCATATAAGATACTCATCGTTGTTCGTCTCACCTCTACGAAGATTTCATAGCATGTGAATCATTAAACTGAAGTGGAAATGACATCTTTTTGTACCCTTCTTTTTCCATGCCTCTTGTAACCTACTGGTGTGCTACCTGTTTAGCTAGCTTTGGTTTCTACTTGCCTTTACTCTTATCTTGTCGACAAATGAGGAGGTGGTTGCTTTTGGTCTGGGAGGTTAGGTTCTCAGAATATTCTGTGTTGACTTTCTGCTGGGTAATTGGGAAGAGTGCAACATGTATGTCTTTGACAATAAGGATTGCTATCCAGGAAGGTAGGTGATGAGGGGTTTAGATTGAGACAAAATCACTTCAATCCATAAGGACTTCCTAGTCATCAAATCCAAAGCCTTACAGGAATCTTGGGACAGCATCTAGTATGACTTGTGCTTAGTTACCCATATCTTTTATATTTGTTCTTGCCCCTTTTCTCTCACTAACTATTTTCCTATGTAGTCAAGGAAAGAATCCTAGCTTGAAGCTTTGAATTCCTGTTCCCTATGCCTGGGTGAATTCAGAGCTCATCCACTTATGTATGGGTTTAGTGTCCCACTCTTGAAAAACTGGCTGCAAGACGATGCTATATGAAAATTTTAGAGAATTGCCAAAACATCTGACCAGGATATGAATAGGCCGCTTTGTATAGGCTGTTTGTGTTGAAACCAAGCAATATATGTTTGTTTTATTGATAAATTGCTCCATAATGGGACCTTGAATGGTTATTGGAAGCTCTCTGTTGGTCTCGGCCGTACCAGTAGAAAGAAAATAGAATGATTTCCAAATGACTCTCTTTCTGCTTAGACATCAACGTTGCCCTGTGTATGAATTTGTGGCCATTTGTTAACTTCAAGATACCAAGAGAGAGTAATGCAAGGATCTTGAACAAAAAGCTGTTGTCAATCCAAATAATATAACCCTACATGCTTTTTACCGGCTGTCCTGTTCTGTTCTTCTGTTCTTTCATTTTGGAATTCGACCATGCTTCTTTTTATGAATATACATTAATGTCTGATCACCTTTGAAGGCTTGTATTTTCCTTGGGTCTTCTCTCCTGCTCCTCGTATTTTTTTGGAAAGAAATGTAAAATTTCTTCTAACCTGTACAATCAAACACCCCATTTCGAATAATTGAAGGTGGTGTACAATGTATAGAGATGATGGTTTACTGACAATTGAAGAAATTCATAACTTGATACAAACAGGTGAGACATTGAATGAAATTTTTTTGGAGTTTGGGCTAAGTAGGGCTGGTGGCTAGTTGGCAAAATAGTGGCCAGTATAGCAAGTCTGGACTTTTCAAAACAAAATTCGAATCTGATGACTTTCTACTCTTCACCATCTTCTTTGTTGCTTGCCTTTCCTGCGAATGTTTTCAAAGCTTGATGAAGATAATGTCTATAGATTAAACGGATCTTAAATTTTTGGGTGAAATCTTCACACTGTTATAATTGGCGAGGATAATAGGAAAGGAAGAGGTTTTATTTTTCCTTGGGTTGAGCAGCCTTGTCAGCCTTGGTATAAGTTCTTTCTGGAGGATCCATGCAATAATTTTGAAATAAAGCACTCAGGAAGTCGATTGTTGCTTCTGAATTGACTCATCAATAGTAGGGTTGTTTTATGAAGCTCTACCAACCAGTTAGCATGGATTGCTGTAAGTTTTATAATAACCTTTGTAGTCCTGGTTATTATGGCTGTTGGAGTTCTATTTATATTCTTTGCAGTTACTTCCTGAATTTTGGTAATTATGCTTGTTGTTGCACTGCTGCCTCCAATCTTGTGTTACTTCATTTCCAATCAATCAAATAAGGTGATTTGGGCTGCCGTCTCTTTGTTGGTGATGACCTGTGACTGAGGAGATGGTATATGGCTGAAGGAGTCACATGGTGGTCTGTGATAACCTTGTGGTCAAGTAGCAAATTTTCTTCTGGTTTTGTGGGCACAGCCTGAAATCGTTGTGATCATTCTCTAATGGCTTCTTTTTTTTTGCATCTACATCTTTCGTATTTCAAATGACAATTCATGTAGTTATGCTTTTGATGTGGGTTTTTTCTCCTCCCTTCCTCCATCTTCTTTTCCCTCTTTTTATAAAGCAATAAACTTTTGTAGCCATTACCTTTGTGTTGGTACATGTCAATACGGCCAAAAAATTTAAAATAATCATGTCTTTGTTACATAGCTTATATTTTTATTGTTCCAATGGTTATATTTTGTATAATTTGCCTGTAGATATTCTATATCCTTTAATTTCGGCAGCCTTTGTTATGCAACATATCTTTATACTGTTCCTAAGGATGTACTGTGCATATGTTGCCTGGAAATCTTCAAAACAATAAATACGAGCTCATATTTGCCACAGATGTAGTTTAACTAGCTTCTTTTGATTTTGTTGCTTATTTTTTCTGTAACAAGCATGGATCTTTTGAGGAACAAAGAAGCCTTTTGAATTAATCATCGTCATCAAGTCCTTGAAACTTTGCATTTGATACTGGATCTGTAAAACTCTGCTTTGTAACCATTAGATGTTGCTCCTTTTTAATTATTTATCTGTTTCTTTGGGTTGTAGGCTCAGCCATCTCCAACTACTGGAACTTTTTCGTTGCCTCCAAGTAATGAAAATCCAATTTTTATTCCATTAGCTTCTGGTACTAATAAGGAAAAGTGCGAAGAGGTTGATTCCTCATTCATGTTCAAGTCTCATGTGAAACCTGTCAGTTTGTCATGTCCTCTTGGCTCAGAAAATCAGGTAATTGGTGGCTTCGATCGTGCTATCCACCAAGACTGATATAAAATTAAGATAAAGTTTTACATGGAAATCAATGTCCTTGTGATAACTTCAGTATTTAAATGAACCATTTTCCTGTTGCTTAGTCTTTCTGTCGGAATTCACTCATGTAGTTACATGTATCAAATTACAATATGAAACATATCAATGAATCAAAGAGTTCATTTGCTTGGTGTGTTTTATTTGATTAGGTGGCTTCATCTTCCAATCAAGCTCGGAATCTGGAAATGACCGGTGTCAGCCACCAACCTCCTGTGCTCGTGCAGCCAAACATGGACTTTGAATGTCAAAATGGTTTTCTGAAACAAGCCATGTCAAAGAGCTATACTACTGATTCTCCTTCCGATATTGAAGTTTCTAACATCATGATCGAAAATGGTAAGTGTTTTGCTGTGCAAACTGGCAATTGTGGTGTTGCTAGTGATCAAGCTCCTCTACTGGAGGAAACTCTACCGGGAGACGATACTGGGTCACAGCAAATTCTAGAAGGGGACCAGAAAGGATATCCTCCAATGGGAATGGGAAAGCCATCAGAAGATGGATACAATTGGAGAAAATATGGGCAGAAACAGGTGAAAGGTAGTGAATATCCTCGGAGCTACTACAAGTGCACGCATCCAAATTGTCAGGTGAAGAAAAAGGTAGAACGTTCTCATGATGGTCAAATAACAGAAATTATTTACAAGGGTGCTCATAATCACCAAAAACCTCAGCCTAGTCGTCGATCAGCAGTTGGATCGGCATTTCCACTCGGTGAAATATCAGAGACAGGTGAGGGGTCTGGGACTTTCGTCAAAGTGGAAGAAAGTTCAATTTGGAAAAGTGTTTCTCAGGGGCCCAAGGATAACAAAGTTGGTTCAGATTGGAAGACTGATGGTTTAGAGAGGACATCATCGACATCTGTTGTAACTGAACTTTCTGATCCACTTTCAACTGCGCAAGGGAAACAGCTAGGTATGCTGGAATCCGCAGATACTCCAGAGTTCTCGTCCACACTCGCTAGTCATGAAGAGGATGATGATAGAGCCACTCAAGGCAGCATATCAGTTGACAATGACGGTGATGATGAGGAGTCTGAGTCAAAAAGAAGGTACTTTCCTCACATTTTTCATTATAGTTATTCTCTGGTTATTTAATGCTTTGGTGTTGACTGTCTTTGACACTAAACTTGGCTTATATTATGCGTCGACTCATCATTGCAGAAAGAAAGAGAGCTGTTTGATTGATACAAATTTGGCTTCTCGAGCTGTTCGGGAGCCAAGAGTTGTTGTCCAAACAGACAGTGAAGTGGACATACTTGATGATGGATACCGCTGGCGCAAGTATGGGCAGAAAGTAGTTAAAGGAAATCCAAACCCCAGGTATTAGTCTTCCTGCAGTTCAACTGTTATTTATATTTTTTTTGCTTCCAGCTGCACACGACATATATTCGGTTCCTTCCATGAGTCTCTTTGCAACCTCTCGTCTTTTCCTTTTAGACATTCTTGTTGATTTGAAACTGTCCCAGGAGCTACTATAAATGCACTAGTGCTGGATGCTCTGTGAGGAAGCATGTAGAAAGAGCCTCCCATGATCTCAAATCTGTGATAACAACATATGAGGGAAAACACAACCATGAAGTACCTGCGGCGAGAAACAGTAGTCATGTTAGCTCAAGTAGTGGAAATCTGCAAGCTGGTCCTAATGCTCAAACCACTCTGACATTAGCTGGAAGAACCAATTTTCCAAAGAGTGAACCACGAGTTCATGATTTTGCACCTCACTTTGAGAGAAAACCTGAATTCACTAATGAATTCTTGAGACCCAGTTATCTGGGGGGTATCCATGGCGACATAAAGCTGGGGCCGTCTGCTTGTTATGAAATGAAGCTGCCAGCCTTCCAGACACTTTCTTATGGATCCTTTGGACTAAATGCTAGCCAGAATGACACTAATCAAGCGGCTTCTATTGGTCATGTTATCCCAGAATTCCCAATTGCAATGCCTCGACCTGGAAACCCATCATTGAGCAGCTTTGATTTTAATAATCATGGAATGCCAATTGGTCCGGTTCAGCCTTTCCTTGGGATGCAGCAACCTAAGGAGACTGACACAAGATTCCTCAGGCCTAAACAGGAGCAGAAAGATGATGCTGTTTATGATAATCATTTATCCATTAACCGTCTTCCAAATGCGTCGCCTTCTGTATATCACCAGATAATGGGAGGTTTTCAATTGTAAATACATTGTGCTTCCCAGCTGAGTGTTCCCCACAGAGATGGACTCCGTGGGTCTTTTAGAAATTTTAAGAGAAGGTAGTCCCTTTTTTGCCTTTTGGTTGTCATGATAAAGAGTCTTGATACTCAATGCATAAAGTATCTGTAATTATTCCTTGTTTGGGTGGTCTATACAAAGGAATACTTCTTCAGATTTTAAATGATAACATATATATTTTTTTCTTGCCATTCAATAAGCCCTGCATTTTGTATTTGTGTTCCCATTATTATATGCTAGTATGAAGTTTGAACAAGACGACATACACTTTATTTATTTATTTATTTTTGAGCAGTTGAGGCTTCTGTCCCCATCCCCTTGTTTTGGCTGCCCACTGAATTGAACAGACTTCTTGATACCTTCCAGATCCTCTGTATCACATCAACCCTATATTAGCCAATTAGGCCTTGTTCTTCCCGACTCAAGTGTCAAGCTCCAGTCTAAATGGAGTTCTTCATATCTCATGGTAAAGATTGGATAAAAGAAACCTTGCACAGGCTGATACCTTGATAACCTGCCCATCCATCCAAAAGGGTGTGTTGCCTTTTTCTGCCAGCCACATTTAGAGGTCTTGAATTGGCAATGACAACCTGAACTGGGATTTTCAGGTGTAGACAAACCGGTTTGGTTTTGACTCAGGTTCAACCTGAAACCTGACCTCGGATGATCATGTGGTCTTGCTAGACAAACTGGCTTGGATGTGTCGAGGTTTGGCATTTTTAAAAGCAAACCAGATCGTAGCTGTCAGTAGTTCATAAAAATAAAAAGAAAAAAAAACCATAGCTGTCAGTCTTTCCAAAAAAGAGCCTTCTTGCACAACTCAATGAACCACCTCTAGGGCATAAAGATTTTCCCGTCCTTTTAAATTCTGCTATATAAAACCTTTAATTTTTTCCAATCCAACATTAAAATAAAGGAAATGCTTATAAAAAAAAAAAATGCTATATCTTTAGGGAACCCTTGTCCATCTGTCTTTTTCTTTTCTTTTTTTGTAGAACAATAATCGATCTTTGTCCTTTTATTATTATTATTATTTTTTTTTTGGTTAAAGACGGTTATCCAGGCCTGTGGCCTGACTAGTCCCGTGGGTCCATACTAACCCCACAATCACATGGATAGGATCATACCAAGGTTGAATGAGAATCATTCAACTTTCACTGAAAGTAGTGAAAAGCATTAAACACCCTTGTGTGAGTGGCCCCAATGAGTTAAGAGGAGTCGAACACACACTTCCTGAGGCGAAAGTACCTTGCGAACTCGACTACCTCATTGGGTTGAAAGAATAATAATCCACCTTCATAGCTCATAGCAAGACTTGAACCCTTCTATTTACCTTATTGCTAATTGGGTGTTATTATTATTATTATTATTATTATTATTATTATTATTATTATTATTATTATTTCTTCACTCTAATGCCTCTTATCTTATTCTAAATCACTGTTATTGTCTTGTATGCTAGCTTTTTAAGTGCACATGCTTTTTTTTGATAGAATTTATAATATAATAATTCCTAAATCATAATAAGGATCTTGCCAATACATCATGAACCATTTCAATACAAAAAATGAGAAACGACATACCATTCACGGTCGATGACGTGTTGTTTCCAACAAAGCTTGACGCAGCCATTGATGCCATCCTTGCACGAATGATTAACTTTCTTTCTTCTTCAATGGAAGTAGGTTTCGCCCCTTAGTATTTTCTCAATGCATTTCTCTAATGGGTTAGATTAGTATGTAACCATACAAGGGGGGACCTAGTCTCCTTTAATAACACAATGCTCATCTCCTATTAAGGTAGACCAATCAATTAGAGAGCAAACCCTTAATATTTTTCTCAATGCATTTCTCTAATGGGTGAGATTACTACGTAACCATACAAAGGGGGACCTAATCTTCTTTAATAACACAATGCCCATCTCCTATTAAGGTAGGTCAATCAATTAGAGAACAATCTTCCTTATTTGCAGCCAAATTAATATGGTGGGTATCCTAAATAGAATCCAAGTTAATTGGCAATCAAATCAAATATTGAGTTTCCATAACGGAACCGAATCAATGGTCAATTGGGACATATAAGGAAATAAATCATACAATCTCGCACTTTAACCATTTAACCAATTCACAACAACCCAAGTTTTATTTATGAAAAACAAGTTAAAAGATTTGTTTGTTAAAACAACAATTCTTGGATTCCAACAATTTTAGAAAACAACTCGATGTGGCCACTTTAACAAAACACCCCATCCTTGGTTGCATTCAATAATACCTCGAATGAAACTATTGATAAGAACCATGACGGTTATACATCATTTATCAGTCGACACACTCCCTTCCACAATCACAGTATCAACAATCCCACCCAAACATGTTCTTAAGTAGGGAAACAAATAATAAACGGTCCAAACAATAATATCTCATTCATATTGCAATAATTATATACACAAAGATAGAAATAAAAAATGATCAAGAACATCCATAAATATGATCATAACAAATAATAGAGGGTGTCTATAATAAAACATGACCAATACATCAAACTCTAGTAAGACCCATATCAGATTCAAGATCTACAAAGAGCTTAGGCACCATTTCCTTGGTCAACGGATCTGCAATCATCAGACTTCTCTTTATATGAGATACAAATACCTTCTGTTCCTGAACAGCTTTCTTCACAAAGTTGTACTACACTCCAATATGCTTAGCTTTGCTAGAATGCTTGTCATTCTTGGAGTAGTACACAACGGTCACAGAAAAGTCTCAGCGGCTTTATGATGGAGTCGACAACTTAAAGCCCAAAGATAAAATTCCATAACCAAATCGCCATTGATGTGACCTCAAAGCATGCAACGAACTCTACTTCCATGGTAGAAGTAGAGACACAAGTCTATTTCTTGAAATTCCAAGAAATTGCCCCACCAGCAAGTAGAAAGACATAACCAGATGTAGACTTTCTGCTATCGAGGCAATCGGCAAAATCAAAGTCTGAATAACCAATCACTTCCAACTGATCAGTTGCTCTGTAAGTAAGCATCTAGTCTTTCGTTCTTTGTAAATAACATATCACCTTCTTGGCAGCCACCCAGTGATCTATACCAGAATTACTAACGTATCTGCCTAGCATCCCAATTGCAAAGATAATATCTAGACGAGTACAAGTCATGGCATACATAAGACTTCCCACAGCTAAAGAATAGGAAATATCTTTCATCCATTCTCACTCCAAATCATTCTGCGGACACTGGCTCAAACTAAACTTATCACCTTTAATCACGAGAGCAACACTAGATCTGCAAGTCTTCATACCATCTCTCTCAAGAACTTTATCAATGTAGGCTCTCTGCGATAGCCCAACCAGCCGGCGAGATCTATCTTGAAATATCTCGATGCCAATAACAAAAGATGCCAAGCCCATATACTTCATTTCAAAGTTCTCAGAGAGGAATGTTTTCGCATCTTTTAACAAACCAAGATTATTGTTGGCAAGCAAAATATCATCTACATACAGGACCATGAATATAAACTTGTCAGAAGTGTTCTCTACAAATCCGAAAGACATAATGATGTGGTTGAACTTTAAGTACCAATGTCTAGAAGCTTGTTTAAGTCCATAGATTGATTTCTTTAATTTGCACACTAGACTTTCCTTTCCTTGTACACTAAATCCTTTTGGTTGATTCATGTAGACTTCTTTCTCTAAATCTCCATTCAAGAATGCCGTCTTCACATCCATCTGGTGAAGCTCTAGGAAATAATGAGCCACCAATGCTAAAATGATCCTAAGTGAGTCCTTAGAAACATGAGAAAAGGTCTCATGGTAGTCAATGTCTTCCTTCTGAGTGAAACCTTTCGTGACTAATCTGTTTTTATGCCGTTCAACTTTACCCTTCGAATCATGCTTGGTCTTAAATCTCATTTACAACCAATCACTTTCGATCTCGAAGGTAGTTCAACGAGCTCCCAGACTTTATTGTCACTCATGGATTTTATCTCGTCTTTCATGGAATCTACCTATTTATTAGAATATTATCATTCATAGCTTGTGGAAAAATTAAGGGGTCATCCTTGATTCCAATACCAAATTCAGACTCTTGGTGATACACTATACAATCATCCGAAATAGCAAACCTCCTTAGTCTCTGAGGTCTACCTTGTACTTCCGGGTGAGGTGGAGGTAAATCCACAATGTTCTCGGTGACAATGTCCTCATGGAGTGGTACATCCTCTGTAGTTTGTTGTTCTACAAAATAATTACCAATGGTAATTTATGGAATAATAATGTCATCATAATGTACAGAAGTTGGAAGTGTAACCTGGAGCTCCTCAAAAACCACATTACATGGTTCAACACTCCCACTAATGTCACCATCCTTTAAGAATCTAGTTGTTGAAGTTTCCACAAACCTAGTACTATGCTTGGGCGCATAGAACTTGAATCCCTTTGACCATTGGCAATAATGTTCCTAGGATCGAGTTTCCTTTCATATGGATTATACAATCTGGCTTCAGCTGGACACCCCCATACGTGTAAGTGTCTCAAACTGGGTATCTTTCCCATCCATAACTAATAAAGAGTTTTAGAAATTGACTTATTGGGAACTCGATTCAAGATATACACAGTTGTTTTCAAAGTGTCGCCCCACATAAACTCAGACAGTGATGAGTTTTTGATCATATTGCGAATCATATTCTTATAGGTATGATTACACCTTTCTGCAACTCCATTTTATTCAGGTGTACCAGGATGTGTATACTGGGGAGTGATACCCTTCGATTTGAAGAAACAGGCAAACAGTCCCTCAACTTGCCCTAGGTTTGTATGTCTATCGTAATACTCACCCCCTCTATCAAATCTCACGATCTTGATCTTTTTGTCCAACATGTTTTCGACTTCGACACAAAATGTCTCAAAGATATTTATGCTTTCAGACTTTTCCTTCAATAAGTAGATGTAACAATACCGTAAGTAATCATCAATAAAGGTGATAAAATACGTCTCACCATTAATGCAGTGGTCAATTGGTTCGTAAATATCTGTATGAATTAATCCTAACAATGTATCACTCATTGTGGCAGTAACTTTATTTGTCCTAGATTGCTTACCTTTTGTGCAATCTATACAAGTACCAAAGTCAGTGAAGTCAAAAATAGAAAATACACCTTCCTTCACTAACTTCTCCATCCTAGGTCTAGAAATATGACCTAGACGTCTATGCCACAAGGTTGAGAAAATATTATTGTTGGATTTACATTTAGTTCCAACATTAAAAAGAATTCACATGCAGGGTAAGCAAAGAATTTTCAAAATCGGAATCTAAATGAAATATATAAAGACCATCGCATAAATTTCTAGTAAATACTAGATTATTGTCTTTATAAACTTTAAAAACATTATTTCCAAACATAAAACCATAACCCTCATAATCAAGTTTTAATAAAGAAATAAGATTTCTAGAAATAGAGGGGACATAGAGAGTGTCCAATAAGTTCAGCTGGTACCCAGTATCCTTCACTAACTTCTCCATCCTAGGTCTAGAAATATGACCTAGACGTCTATGCCACAAGGTTGAGAAAACATTATTATTGGATTTACATTTAGTTCCAATATTCACATGCAGGGTAAGCTAAGAATTTTTAAAATCGGAATCCAAATTAAATCTATAAAGACCATCGCATAAATATCTAGTAAATACTGGATTATTATCTTTATAAACTTTAAAAACATTATTCTCAAACATAAAGTCGTAATCCTCAGAATCAAATTTTAATAAAGAAACAAGATTTCTAGAAATAGAGGGGACAGAGAGAGTGTCCAATAAGTCCAGCTGGTATCCGGTATCCATTATGAGTCTATACGTGCCGACTGCTCGAACTTCAGATCCCATCTGATTGCCTATATAGAAGATACTCTCACTGGGACTTGGACTCCGAGTTGAAAAGAATTTCTGCATGGAATTCGATATATGCATAGTTGCACCAGAATCAATCCACCATGTATTACAAGGAACGTCAATGAGATTGGTTTGAAAACAATCTAGGATAGAACTATTACCCTTCTTTTCGAATTAGTCTCAATGTTTCGGACAGTCCTTAGATGTCCCTCCTTGTAGAAGAAACATTTCACTTTGCAAGAATTCTTATTGTCAGTAGGTGGATTGGATGTCTACTTCTTTGGTGTAGCTTTAAAGTTCTTTCGCTTCTTACGTTTATGTAACACCATGTTAGCCATTTGTCCTCCTGCTTGCTTCAAACTCTATTCCTCCTGAACGCACTTGCTCTAAAGCTCACTCAAATCCCATTTATCATTATTTGTGTTGTAGTAGATCTTGAATGGTTCAAACTTCTGAGGAAGAGATTGAATGATCAACCTAACTAGGAAAGGTTCATTCAGTATTTGCTCCATCTTGGCTAGTTGTGCAGATAAATTTACCATTTCACAGATGTGATCAACTATGCCACTGCTGCCATTATATTTCATGTTCACCAATTTGGCTAAGAGTGTGTTTGCAAGAGACTTTTCTACGGTAGAGAACCGCTTTTCAATAGACACCAGATATATCTTTGCATCATTAGAGTCAAGGATCGATCCTTTGATAACCTTTCCAATTGTTTTCTTGATAAACAAAAGGCACAACTAGTTTGATCGGGTCCACTTCTCATGAAGACTCATCTCATCTGTAGTACTCTTATCAGTGAGATCAACTGGCTTCTTAGTGCGCAAATAGTAGTAATGATTGACAACAGTTAGATAGTACCAATCCGAGAAGTTTGAGCCAGTAAGGATGGGGACAGAATTAGGGATAGGCATAGGTGATAGTCATTCTGAAAGAAAACATAAATACCTGCTTATATATCAATAATGCTTTGAATTGCAATAATACTAGGATTATAATTCTAGAAAGAGCAACCTATAACATTAGTACAATCTATCCTTTAGGATAAAAAAAGTAATATGCTAGTGGTTCACTCAACAGGTGTTGGAAATCACCTATAGAACTAGAAATCTATCCAAACAATCAAGCAAAGATGTGTGCCTTTGGACACTCCTATCTTGTCTCAATTGTTGGGCTAATGGTTTATCACAATGTTCTAAAAAATTATCTTTAATTTGATGTTATCACAGTTATGTTTATGGTCAACAGTTGTGACCATCACAACCAAAACGCGTACCTTTGGATATTCCTGTTCAACCTAATTGCATGACCTAATATCCTAAACTAATTGTAATATTTATGGGATAAAATTTTATTTATTTTTAAGGCTAACAGTTAAATTCGACACAATTGAGAGAAGTGTGTACCTTTGGATACTCCCACTCTTCTCAACGATATGAATGTCATTAATGCCTTAAAATAGGATTTTATGATGTCATTTATTTAATGATGTTTAAATACAGTTATTTTTAGTTCAGTCACTCTGAATTTTCATGATTGATCCGCTTTGGCAGCTATCGAATCATTAATTTTCTTAGTTTTATCCCTAAAATTTCAACATCTAATCATTTATGACATCATTAAACTATTAATTCAAGTATCCCAAAGTTTAGTGCAACTAGAGTCATCAATATGTTATCTTAAAGTTCTCCCATAATAACAAACATAGGGGAAGTCAGAATAAAAAAAACAGATTTAAAATGAATACAGAATCATAACGGAAGCGGTTATTTAATAATTCTGACATATAAATAATTTCGTTACTAAAAGGTTAAGTTTATGTTCCTAATATATGTTTTCTTATTACTTAAAGTTTCATCACAAAAACATGTTTGTTTTTATAATCAAAAATAGAAAACATATATTACCATAAATAGAATACAAAATAAATAGAAAAACATGTTAATTATGACATAAAGAACAGAAACAGAAACAAAATACTATTACAAAACAAAAACAGAAAATTGTTTCAATAAACCGAAATAGAAATAGATATAAATCAAAACAACTAGATTTATAGACTAATTTCTATTTCATTTTATATAATTAAAAAAAATACAAAACAGAATATCGTCAAAATATTTCGGTTAACATCAGAAAGTTGAACGGCGGCTGTCAGATTCCGATGGGTCGTCGATCAACCTGATGAGTCAAAAATCCAGGTTGACGGGTCGGGTTTGGGTCGTCCTAATTTGGTTCAGTCCAAAAATATTTTATTCAATCTAGTTTCGATTAAAAAATTGATTTGATTTGGTTTGGTCCAATATAATTTGGTCTTGGATCAAATAAACCCCTTAATGAGCTATTGAGCTTAATGAGCTGCAGTAATGGATTTAAGTCTTTTTTATTTGAATTAAACATTACATGAGTTAAAGCCCATATCTGAATCACTTAAAAAAGAAAATGAATAACTTAAAAAAGAAAATGAATAGTAATTCAATCCATCACTATTAAAAAAAAAAAAGTTTAATATTCATATCATTAAAAGGGTTAAAATCCAACCAAATATGTATTATGATAGAAAAATTCACATCTCAATCTCAACCCAAATCATATAAATAGAACCTTAACGGATTATTACAACCTCTTTAATGGCTGATTTCAACTTATGACATGGTTGATTTTAGTCTCTTTAATGGCGTTCACCTAACAATAAATAATTAAAATTTTTTCTAATAAAAAATACTTTCATGGTTGATCTTAAATTTAAAAATATCTATAACCTATTAGCAAACCCAAGCTCTGATACCACTGATGGAATTTATAACATAATAATTCTTGAATCATAATAAGGATCTTGCCAATACACCATGAACCGTTTCAATACAAGAAATGATAAATGACATACCGTTCACATTCGATGACGTGTTGTTTTTAGCAGAGCTTCATGTAACCATTGATGCCATCTTTGTACAAATGATCAACATTCTTTCTTCTTCAATGGAGGTAGGTCTCTCCCTTTAGTATTTTTTCAATGTATTTCTCTAATGGGTGAGATTAGTACATAGCCATACAAGGGGGACATACTCTCCTTTAATAACACAATGCCCATCTTTCATTAAAGTAGGCCAATCAGTTAGGGAGAAATCTTCCCTATTTGTAATCAAACTAATATGGTGGGTATCTTTAATAGAATCCAAGTTAATTGGCAATCAAATTAAATATTGGGTTTCCATAATGGAACCTAATCAATGGTCAATTGGCACATATAAGAAAATAAATTATACATTCTTCTTGTCTAAACAAATATGGATTTTGAAGATGAAGAGGTAGTTTTGACACTAACAGTGTCCTCAAGCTCCCAAATCCCAACCAGTCCATAAAAAAGTGGATTAGCCTATCCCTATCTGTTAATAGGTTGATTTTTCCCATCGGTGCCTGTGCCATCATTTTCATTTTTATTGTTGGTAGCCTCAATGTTCTCAATGCCATCACCATATGCATTGAAAGAGATAGAAAAGAAGAAGAAGCATTGCCTTTGCTGCTAGAGTGTGAGCATCTTCAGCATGTGGGTATACGGACTTTTCGTAATTGCTATGTCTAGGAATAAATACACGCAAGAGGATCATTATTTCTTTATTTTTTTTTTATAATTAATTTGCATGATTTTGTTGGGCATTGGGTTGCTTCTAGGTTTATACCTTAAATTGTTCACAACTAGGCATAGAACTAGGCATTATGTTCATATGATTTTCATAGTAAGTGATCTCAATAATAGTGATTCCATATGCAAGAGTAAGTATACATATGCGTGTACATTAGACTGGATTAAGTGAAAATTTTGAATGGATTACTGCCGGTTGTGTAAGAATAAGATTCTCAATAATAATTTGTGATTGATCATTATTGTAGCAGTTAAGTATCATGAGTTTTAGTGTGCCAACGAATGATGCCAACAACTTATATATCAGTCTATAAGATACTAGGCCGCGTTGTTTGATAAACCAAGAGAGGGTGAATTGGATATCAATGTCCTTTGCTCACCTTTTTTTTTTTTTTTTATGTTTCTCAAGTACTATAAGGAAAAAATCAACAAATACACAGGAAGACAATATTTTATAGTGGTTCAATCCTTTCTCCATATGCATCCACTACCAAGTGCTAAGTGAAGATACATATACTTTTTTTTCATAAATTTGATCTCGTGGTCAACCTCAGTGATTTAGCAATCAACCTTGACCATCTTGTGATTTACCCTTGTCCTTTGAGGTCCAGACCCTTAGCTATTGGATTGCTTCTATTGCACCTCCCATTATGGTAGTCGACCCTAAGGTCATTCTCTTAAGCTCGTAGGTTTAGTATAGTACCAGTTTTGGGCATATTTTTAGGCGGGTGACTTGACCAACTCTCCTAGTGGTATTCAAGGGTATTCTAGACCTCTTTGACTTGTTTAAACATGTGGTCAATCCTTAGTCAAGTTCCACCTAGGAAGGTGTTAGAATCGGAGAGGTGGAATTTGAGGCCAGATCCTCTCCTAGACCATGACCTCCTGCAACAATCTTACACCATCTAAGGAGTGTGGCGGCTACCTCTGAGTGTGAAATCCATATCCAATGGATGGTGTGAAATTGTTGGAGGAGGTCATGGTTCAGGAGAGGATCCGTGCTCGTGAAATTCTAAAAGTGAAAGATTAGACGGGGAGTTAAAAAAAAAATCTTTTTCTTATAAATGTGGAATCTATTCAAGATTTGAACTCTCACACACACTCAAGCAGTGATAAGGGGGATAAGATAAATGATGCAAGAAAGACAAAGGGTTTACAGTGGTTTGGGAAAATTCCTACATACAGTACCAAGGCTACACATGCTCTTGAATTTTCACTACTCTTAATTACTACTCTAGATAGAAATTTAACTCTTACAACTTGTAGTTTTTCCATGGCTGGAATACAAACCCAAAGTTGTTTTCTAGGGTTACACCAAAACAAATGATAATATCACTATGTGACACTTCTTATGTTGCCAAACCTCCACAAACAAAAATTTTATGAAAGTGAGATAACAAGTACAAACTCTATAAGAAGTTGACTGGCAAAGAAAAAAACAAATCTCTCACAAACCTTTAAACTCAAACATTGAAATGAATACTCGGTTAAAATCTCATCAACAATTTTGTAACAATTTTGTTTGAATGTCCAAAAGTTCCCTTCATATATGTCAAAGGTGTTATGAAATAGAAACCTCATATTCAACCAAAAACACTGGCCAGGCATCTGCATGGTTATGTGGAAGCCTGTTTAACACACAAACAAATTCTTCTAATGTGGACGCACTCGAACTAATTCTTAACATATTTTTTCAATTTTCATAGGATGTCTCCTCCAAGATGTGGGCGTCTTATCCTTTTTAGTAGAGTCTCTATTGGGGAACGGATGACCATAGACAACAAAAATGTTGCCTTAAAATGTTGTCTCAACAGATTTTAACTTAAATTTTTAGCCTCCTAAGTTCAGAGATTTATCTTTTTTGGCCTTTAGTGGTTTTTTATTGGGATTTAAAATTATGAGAGACATTACAATATAAGATTACGAGGATTGCAAAATAAAAAAGAAAAATCCAATATCTAGGGGAGTCTTCTTTTTCATAACGCTTCTGAGACTTGGTTTTTTCAACTTGAATCATGGTGAAGCTTTCCCATTAAGCTTGAGATTTCCATTGTCTTCCTTGATGTTAGTATAAACGAAGTAACCTTTTTTTTTATAGAAAAATGCTTATGGCCCTGGGGATCTTTCAGATTACTTTTATCAATTTCTAAGTAATATAGTGTTGCCAACGAAAACTGACTCAAATAGTACATGTCATCCTGTGAGATCAAACAAATCGAGAGAATCTTGGAGTAGGCTTTGGGGGACTCTCTGACACTCAAGTTAGCAATCAGTAGGACATGAATAAGAAAAAAAGAAACAATTGTTCTCTTGCCAATTAAATTAAGAAGCATCACTAAGCCCCTATATATAAGATCCACCAAGATCGTATCATGCTCTAAGATGGTTACTCTTTCCCCTTAGGGTGGTGGCAGGGTAATAGGAATAGAGCTCCCTTTTAGGCTGTTGAAAATCCTTCTTGCGGGGGAAGTCTTCTCATTCCTTCCTTTTTGAAAGGGCATGAATCTACATGGATTATACCATAAGAGCATTACACAGGATTACTTTCTTTTGAAAGTACTTGTTTCCTAATCAAACTCCATCCTTCCACTTGTATCCTCTACCAAGCAACTCCACATGTCCTTAAGCTTAGGGACCCTGCCAACTACAAAAGGGTCGATGACGAATGTGACAGTGCTACTTGCCTTTACCTTGATACTTTCAAGGCAAGTTTATGCCTTCCCACCAATGAATTTGTAAAGCCGATGCTATGGAATTATAAGATTATCCTTACTCATCTTGCCCCTAATGCTTGGCGATGGGTGGTTTTCTAATATGGTGCTTGTTAGGGACATACACACACTCCTATAGTTGATTTTGATGATAACAAACATATGAAGGTATTTTACAATTTGCCTTCAAGTATTGTTATGTAGAGACTTCATATCAAAGATTGAATCTGATGAATGAAAGGAAAGAACGAATATCAAAGTCATCAAATTAAAAGAATTAACAAGTTCGTATCAAGACATGAAGAAGGTATCATGCTTCAAACTTCAAAGTATCAAGAGCTAAAGATACCAGACCTCGAGAATTACCAATATAGTACTTTTGATAATATAGAAAAATTATAATTGGATTACAATACTTGTACAAAAACAAATTATTTTTAATTAGTTAAAAACTCATATGCAGTTTAGTCGTAATTAAGATTGGCGAAATTCAATTTTTTTGCATACGTAATGATTTCAAAAGTAGGTATATAAATGATGAGAATTAATTTTTTATTAAATTTTATTTTATAATAGTTTTATATTAACGAGACCTATCATCTAAATCGAATGCATTATAAAAAAAAAAAAAAAAAAAAAAAAAAAATAAAAACTCTTTGAATATATATTAAATTGGATTAATAAAAATTTGACGATGCTACAACAATAAAAGACTTTGTTGAATTATACGATACATAAGAATTTGATTTAAAATAATTAATTTTTATTGTTTATATCTTGGAAGACTTCATTTAAATAGTTTTTTAATAGACCTTTTACGCGGACTACCTGAAAGAAAGTTGAATATTGGTATAATTTAAATGAAAAATCTAGGTAGAGTGGTTACACATAGGAGACAGAAGTAATTTAAAACTTACCAATGGAGGAAAGTGACATAAATGGAAACTCCAATGGAGGAGAGTGTAGTTTCCTCTTTATTAAATAATTTTAATTATTATTAATTGAACATTATTGTACTTTCGATAATGTAGGAAAATTATAAGTAGATTAAGATACTTACAAAAAAAAAAAGTATGCATTAATAGAGAACTTATCCACAATTTAGCTGTAACTCCGAGTGAAATTTTTTTTATTTGTTTTCCTACACAAAGATCCCAATAGTTGATATAAAAATGAGTAGAATTGATTTTTTTTTTTAATTTTAATGTTTTCTAATATTTATATTGATGTCACGTACTAAATTGGATTGAAAAAGTCATTGAATATTATTTGACTTGATTCATAGACACGCAGACCAGTTGGAAGATTTTAATCACTTATGCATAATTATGTAAGGATTTAATTAAAAAAAAACTTTATATATTTATCATATGATTTGATTTTAATTTTTTTTTTCATTGTTGTTATTTTACAAAAACTCATTTATAAAGTATCTAGACTACACCACTCATTTATGTGGTTATCCCTGGAGAGAGTTGAATTGTCAATAATCTAAATGAAAAACTAATGAAAAAAATACGTATAACAAAATTAATGTTGTATTAAAGAAGATAGCTGCATGTGGCAACTGGCAAAGGATGGTGAAATATATAAAAATATATATATGAGGATATTTTACTCAGTTATAGTAAAATTTTAACTCCCACTCTCTCTACTCAATAATTAAAATTTAACGTCGTTCATTATTTTTTTATAGTGGTAAAAGGTAGAAAAGTTTCAATTATATGAATAATTATGGGATTTGGCTCATCTCCAATTCCTACCTTTCTAATTTTCATCTAATTCTACTTAATCTAGTGACACATGTCCTTTAAAAAATCCAACGGTTGCTATATCATACGAACATAAAACCTAAAATCGCTTGACCTTTTGTAAAACCAAACCAAAAACCGTCTTCCATTTTCTAATACTCATGTCCAAAATCCAAACAGCCAGAGGTAAGTCGACAATGTATTCAAAAGAGGCTCGACCAATGCTTGATGACCTGTGCATCCTTGAATGAAAGAGAAAGCAGAATGAAGGAATAAAATTAGAGTTGCAGAGAAGAATAGAGGAGTTAAAGAGCAAGAACAGAGAATTAAATCATGGGTTTTAAAGGCAAAAGAAGTTTGAGAACCCTAACCTTTATTTGAAACCGTTTTCCCTCTTCGTTTCCTTTTGCTTCATTTTCTTCCGATCTTCTTCCTTGTTGTCTTGCTTCGTTTTCTTCTTCTTCTTCCTCAGATCTTCTTCTTACTTCTTCAGATCTTCTTCTCCCTGCTTTGTTCCTTCTTGGCAATTCAGCAAAAGAGTGTTTTGGGGAGAGACGGTTTTGGTTTGGGTTTTGGGTGTGAGAGCGGTTTCTGTTTGGTTTTGCAAAAGTTTAAGCAATTTTAGGTTTTAGGTTCCTGTGATATAGCAACCGTTCGATTTTTTGGACAACATGTGTCACTAGATTAAGTGAAATTGGATGAGAATTGAAGAGATAGGAATTAGAGACGAGCCAAATCCATAATTATGATCTCAGGCATTTCAAACGTAATGTTTATAAGTAGAATTATATAAAGTCAATATGTGTCTAATTATTATTTATAAAAAATTTAATATTAAAATATTTAAAAATTTAGCATCTAACAACGTTTTTTTTTTTTTACTTTTGTAGTGGTCAGAGATTGATTTAAAATTTTCAAACATATTCTCACAATTCATCTTTTTAGTAGTTGTTGAAATTGGTCAAGATTAAAAAAATAAGGAGCAAGGTTTTTATTTTAGATGTATTTAGGTGATTTGAATAATAAAAAATTGTTATGTATTATGTATTGAATGTACTATATATATTTTTTTATTCAATATTTAGTATTTTTTAACAATTAATTTAGATTAATTTATTTATTTTGTATAAAAAACTTCGGAGATAATGTGATTATCAAAAAGAAAAAAAACAATTATCTGTTGATCAAAAGTTATCGTAGATACGATGCAGTAAATAATAGACACACTACCTGTCATGAGTTCAAAATAGCCTCAGAAGAATAACAAATTGTTTAACTTTTAACGAAGGTATATTTTGGAAAAATTAAAGACCAGACCATACCTACTGCTAAGAAACCACAAAAAATTTTGGTATATGACAGAGTTATAATCTACAGTAACACATTCAAAATCACATTAATGGCTTTATGATTTGTGATTCGATCCAGCAACATGTGTTTTCTAACCCTCGTTTTGTAGACCTTAAGCAGGTTTTTAAAATTTTTATAAAAATTTTGTCAATTGATTTTAATATTATTAATATTAGCATTATAGTACTTTTGATCATTTTGAGAAATTATAATTGGATTATGATAATCATAATAAATTGAAATTAATGAAAAACGCATACACAGTTTAGTCGTAATAGCGATTAATGAAATACAATTTGTTTGCATGCGTAATGATTCTAAAAGTAGATATAGAAATAATGAGAATTAATTTTTTTATTAAATTTTATTTTATAATAATTTCTAATAGTTTTAAATTAACATGACCTATCATCTAAATTGATTGTATTAAAAAAAAAAAAAATCTTTGATTAATAAACACATTGACGATGTTGTAAAAATAAAAAAACAAATTTGTTGACTTATACGATAAATAATAATTTAGTTTAAAATACTTAATTTTTACTATTTATATCTTGGAGGAATTAATTTAAATAGTTTTTTGATAGACACTTTGTGCAGACAATCCAGAAGGAAGTTGAATATTGGCATAGTTTAAATGAAAAATCAAGGTAGGGTGGTTGTATATAGGGGATAAAAGTAATTTAAAACTTACCAATGGATAGGAATGGCATAAATGAAAACTCCAAAGGAGTGGAATGTAGTTTCCTCTTTATTAAATAGTTTCAATTATTATTAATTGAACGTTATTGTACTTTCGTTAATGTAGGAAAATTATAAATAGATTAAGATACTTGCATAAGAACAAATTATGCATTAGTGGAGATCTTATCCACAACGTAGTTGTAACTCCGAGTGAAAATTTTTCAATTTGTTTTTCCTACGCAAAGATCCCAATAGTAGATATAAAAATGAGGAGAATTGATTTTTTTTATTTTTATTTTTTATGTTTTCTAACATTTTATATTGATTTTACCTGCTAAATTAGATTGAAAAATATCATTGAATATGTATCTGACTTGATTCATAGACACGCAACCCAGTTGAAAGATTTTAATCACTTATGCAAAATTATGTAAGGATTTAATTAAAAAAATAATCTTTATATATTTATCATATGATTTGATTTTAACTTTTTCTCATTGTTGTTATACTGTAAAAAATCATTTATAAAGTATCTAGACTACACCACTCATATGAGGATATTTTTCTCATATCCTGTGGCGACTAGCAAAGGATGACAAAAAAAAATAATATGAGGATATTTTTCTTAGGTGCAATAAAATTCTAAATCACTCACTCACTCTACTCAATAATTAAAATTTAACGATATTTATCATTTTTGACAAAAGTAAAAGGTGAGAAAAGTTTCAGTTATAAGAAAAATTATGATCTAATGTGTTTTATGCATATGTAAAATCATATAGTCGGTAAGTGTATAATTATTATTTATAAAATTTTTATTATTAAAATATATAAAAATTCTCTAACTAACAATGTTTGTTTTACTTTTATAGTGGTCAGAGATTGATCTAAAATTTTTAAGCATATTCTCGTAATTCGTCTTTTTAGTGGTTGTTAAAATTGGTCAAAATTGAAATAATAAGGAGCAAAGTTTTTATTTTAGATGTATATGAATGTATGTGATTTGAATAATATAAAATTATTATGTATTATATTATTTTATTAAATATTTAATATTTTTTAATAATTAATCTAGATTAATTTATTTATTTTGTATAAAACTTTTGGAGATAATGTGATTATCGAAAAGAAAAAAAAATACTATTGTATGTTGACCAAAATTTATCAGAGATACAATGCAGTAAATAATAGACACATTACCTGTTATGAGTTTGAAATAGCCTCGGAGGAATGACAAATTGTTTAATTTTTAATGAAAGTATATTTTGAAAAAATTAAAGACCATACCTACTGCTAAGAAACCACCAAAAATTTAGATATATAACAGAGTTATAATCTATAGTAAGACATTTTGAATCACATTAATGGCTTTTTAGTTTGTAATTAGATCCAGCAACATATGTTTTCTACCCGTCGTTTTGAAGACCTTTCGCATGTTTTTTTAATTCTTATCTAAATTTTGCTAATTGATTTTAATATTATTAATTTGGTAAATTTATAGCGCCACCCCCTAGAGAATGCCACTATTATAAGAACACTCCCTCTGTTTCACCAAATTAGACTCAGACCCCCTCACTATTAAGGAATATACCTTATATGCTGATGTTAGCTACTATATTTTATTTTAAATTCCAAAATTCCCCTACTAAATACGAAGTACCTAAAATACCCAAACCCACTCTGTTTCTTCGCTCCTCTGTTCCTTCCAATTCCAATTCCAAACTTCCTTCAATCCACTATGGAATGGACCAGAGGCCACACCAACGGTTGTGGCTCTTCTGCCACCTTCTCCCTCGCTAAACTCATCGATCCATTGAGGTTTTCACTGTGCAATTTATGGAGCTTTTATTGTTTTATGGTTATCTTTGTTGGCAACCCAATCATGTGGTGGTGATGATGTGGTCAGTTTGAGTGACGTGGTTGAAAGTGATGATATGGCAGCGTTAATGTCACCAATGAGATAACATAGCCACATGGTGCGTAGTGAGTGGTTTGGTACATCCTTGATAGGTAGTGCATTCTTGCAAGTCAAAGCTGGTAAAATTAGCCTATTTACGCTTAGGGGTATTTTGGAAATGAAAATGAATTTTTTGGAAGATGATTTCTTCATGAAAAAGTTATATTGCAATTTAATAGTCCAGTGCTTCTGATTTCGTCGAGTTCCGATACCGTATGAAGAAGTTATGACATCTGCGGTCAAAAGATCACTTTTATGACAGTAAGGGGCAGTTTCAACATTGAAGATGAATTTTTTGAAAAAAAAAATTCTCCATATAACAATAAGAAAAAAATCCCATTTTTCCAACGCTTCTAATTTTGTCACGTTTCAATTCCGTGTGAGGAAGTTGTGGCATCAGAAATGTTTAAGGGCATTTTATTCATTTTATGGTTGAGTCAGATGATCAGGCCTTCTAGAAATTTGTAGAGCATTGAGTCCTAGTTCTAACTCTTTTCATTTCGACTCAATCGGAGTTATTATGAGAAAGTTATGCTGGTTTCTGTGGGATCGGTCCGAAAAAATTTGATCCAGTATGCTCAGTTTGCTCTTGGTGTTGGGTAGGAGTATTTGGAATTTATTCTTGAAATGGTATTTTGTGTTATTTCAAGATTTTGAAGGTCTGAGTTGTTAAGGGTGTTTTTGCATTGAAAATATGAAGGCAGGGGCTTAGATGTAGATAAACGAATCAAAGAGATCCTTAATGGACGGCTCAGATTAAGACACGCAAACTTGATTCTCATCTAAGAGTGAGCATGATTTGGCGCTAGATACGATGGCTTAGATGCTTACGCGAGGCTTTTTATTGGTAGAGTGCATAGGACGTTATGGGTTGGCGCTACACTGGATTGGCTCTTGCTACAGTGTGTCGTGCGTGCATAGGGCCTATATAAAGATTCCATATGGCTATGATCTGAAGCAACCAGATCAGATCGGTTATGATCTAATGGCTGTAAGCCATTCCAACCTTTATGAAAGATAGCTGACAGCCAGCCGCATATTGCACTGATGCAGCCAATGGCACATCGACAATGCATTTGATGATATCAGCACCTACGTCATGCTAATGTCATCGTTGACCTTCTTCATTCTAATCCTGTGGTTCTGATCGTTTGTCCATTATTTAAATCCAATGACTCAGATTAAAAGAGGATTTTGATCCTTGGTCTACGGCCAGATCTGCACCATTGCTGCATGCGCCGCTAGTGTACGCCATGCTTATGCTCCGAAGATTTCATTTCAGGCTATCTCATTGCTCCAATTTCAAATGGGCATATATTCAAGTTGTGGCTTCTTCATTTTTTCATACTCTACACATTGGAAGAAAAAAAATAAGGGTTTCAGAGAGTGTAAGGGTACAGATTTTGTGTGTGAAACTCCTTCCTCCATTGTTGATCATTGAAGAGCTTGAAGGCTTCATGTGAGTTGTTTTACACTCCATTAATGGTGGTTTAGAAGGGTAGTTGGATGGTATTGATGATACCTTATTTCCAAACCAAAGGAAGAAGAAGAATGAGGAGAGGAGCTTATCCCTTTGTTGGTAAAACCATGAATGGGTTTTGTTGCTCAGTGGGAGTTTTGTTTACTCCATTAATGGGGGTTTGAGGAGGTGGTTGAGGTGTGTTGATGATGTATTGACTCAAAGCCAAATAGGAAGAGAAGAAAGCAAGTGAGGGTTTGTTTATGGTTGTGTTGAAGAGCAAGGAGCCAAAGGGGAGAGAATGTGTGAACACCAAACTTGTCAGTGCAAGTTCCCAATCATCCCAAGCAATCGGTTGTGAGATTCCCTAACTTTGGATTTACATTATATGCATGTATAATAATATGTATATATGCTAGGTTTAGTTGTGGATGAATTATATACATGCTAGGTTAGTTGTGGATGAACTGTAAGTGTGCTAGCTAGTTATGGATATATATGCTAGGCAAGACTTGACTGTAGGGCATTGATATGAGCCCAAATTTTTTGTATTCTTTAGTAAGTGCTTAGTGGGTGCTAAGCACTGGGAATGGGTGCTACACATTGTACCGACACTGTGAGTACCATCTCATCTTTGGATTGAGAAAATTTGGTGTGGATGCTCCCGATTGTGGGTGTAGTCAAAAGTAATGTATCAAGTAGGTACGAAGCCTTTACCGGCACTACTTTGGGAATGTAAGAAAATTATTGAACCTCATAAAAATCCTGTGTTTTTTGTGTGCTTATTGTTTACATTATATATATTGAAGTGTGTGGAATGCCAAATGGGTGTATACACTTGGAAGTGCCTATAAGAGGCTGAGTGTGTATATGACTATGTGCAAATAGGGATAGGTACAGGTATAGGTGTATCAGGGTTTGCCATGTCAGATATCGGACAGGTTTTGGGGATCAGAACTGGACTCACTGATTCACCCCCCTCTCAATGACTGTCAGCTTACAACACTTTCTAGATCAGAATTGCTGCAAAGAAAACAGAGGGTTCTCTCTCCAACTAATCATGGTCGACGGATTGTACAATCTTTTGAGATTGTATCAACTAATCTCATAGTCAATGAAGCAATAGATCACGTCAAAGTTAAACAATCTAAGAAAATGGAATAAAAATCTAGCATAGTTGATTGAATGAGAATCGTTGATGGAGAGTTCCTTTGTTGATCATGTGTCTTAGCAGTGTTGAGATTTGAGATCACTTTGGTCGTCCTTGACTAATGGGTAGTGCATCATTGGTGTTGCCGCTGGCGCCATTGCTAGAATGGCATCCTTTGCAAATTTGATAGTATTGGCTATAACGGAAGCCTCTACGTCAGGGTGGAGCTAATGGATCACCTCTACTTCCTCCCTCATTAACTGTCTCTTTCGGTCTTATCCTGGGTACGATCGGTAATTTACAGTTTCCACTGTTGTCTCCTGTAAACCTTCCTCATTTCTTTTCTCACTTTTTTTCTAGGTTAATTTCCCTTTAGGGAATGAATTCGTTGATGCTTCAAATGTAGAGACGGTTCTTGTTAAAGCATAGAAAATTTGTTTTAGATTTGGGAAACAAAATCCAAGTCATCATTTTTTTTTTTTTTGGGTTGATTTCACTGTTGGGTATTGAAATCCATTTGTTTACATTGGTTATAGAGATGGGTTTCTTCCATAGTCGAAGAATCTTAAATATTTTAGGTAAGGTTTTATGAACTCTTTTTATGGCCTGATTCAAAGCAAGGAGAACTCCATGAGCTTCCCCTTTCCTCTGTGAGTGAGCTCCAAAGTGCAGGTATCATGTGACAAGTGAATACTAAATATTGCCCTAATCCTCTCACGCTTGATACTTGATAGTCTCTTTCTCGCTCTCTAGTAGAGCTATGAAGAAGACAAAGTAAGCAGTTAACAAAAAAATAAATACAAGTCATCTCTCAGAGAGTGAGATTAGACAAAGACAACATAACCCGGAAACAAAAATAAATACAAGTTGACCATAAGATTATACTCGATCAAGGTTTTTGGGATTAGTTGTACAATCTAGAGGTTGATCGGAGACATCCCATTGTTATCTTCGACTCGGAAGTTGATCGGAGACATAGGAACAAAAGCAAGAGATACTAATTAGACTTAGACCATTCCATGTCTCGGTGAAGGTGAGTACAGGTAGGGATGAAGAGGAATTGGGTTAAACACATGAGTTTTAGTGAATAGGGTATAACAGTTATTTTAACTCTTCACTTAATAATGACTGACTGTAGGGGGTCTGAGTCTAATTTGGTGAAACAAAGTCTAATAATAGTGGCATTCTCTAAGGGGTCGCACTGTAAATTTTCCTACTAAGTTTAACATTATAATACTTTTGATAATGTAGAGAAATTATAATTGGATTACGATAATTAGAACAAATTGAAGTTATTGAAAAACTCATACACAATTTAGTCATAAATGCGATTGGCAACATACAATTTGTTTGCATGCATAATGATTCTAAAAGTAGGCATATAAATGATGAAAATTATTTTTTTATTAAATTTTATTTTGTAATGTTTTCAAATAGTTTTACATTAACGTGATATATCATCTAAATCAAATGCGTTATCAAAAAAAACTTTTAATGTATATTAAATTGGATTAATAAAAACTTTGACGATGCTGCAGAAATAAAAGACTTTTGTTGACTTATATGATACGTAAGAATTTAATTTAAAATAATAAATTTTTATTATTTATATCTTAGAAGACTTCATTTAAATAGTTTCTAAACAGACACTTTGTGCGGATAACCCAAAAGAAAGTTGAATATTGGCATAATTTGAATGAAGAATTGAGGTAGAGTGGTTACATACATAGGACAGAAATAATCTAAAACTTACCAATGAAGGGGAATGACATAAATGGAAACTCCAGGCGGAGGGGAGTGTCGTTTTCTCTTTATTAAATAGTTTCAATTATTATTAATTGAACATTGTTGTACTTCGATAATGTAGGAAAATTATAAATGGATTAAAAAACTTGCAGAAGAACAAATTATGCATTAGTGGAGATCTTATCCACAACGTAGTTGTAACTCCGAGTGAAAAATCTTCAATTTATTTTCTTATGCAATGATCCCAATAATACATATAAAAATGAGGAAAATTAATGTTTTTATTTTAATTTTATTATTTTCTAATATTTTACATTGATGCCACCTGCTAAATTGGATTGGAAAAAGTCATTGAATATGCATCTGACTTGATTTATAGACACACAACCTAGTTGGAAGATTTTAATCACTTATGCATAATTATGTAAGGATTTAATTAAAAATATAAACTTTATATATTTATCATATGATATGATTTTAACTTTTTTTCATTGTTGTTATTTTGCAGAAAATTATTTATAAAGTATCTATATTAGACCACCCATTTATGTGACTATCCCGAGAGAGAATTGAATTTGTAAATAATCTAATTGAAAAAATAAGAACAAAATACGCTCATCAAAAGTAATGTTATATTAAAGAAGATAGCTGCCTGTGGCGACTGACAAAAGATTGCGAGAAAAGAAAAGCTATATGAGGATATTTTTCTCAGCTGCAGTAAAATTCTAACCCATTCACTCTCTCTACTCAATAATTAAAATTTAACGTCATTCATTATTTTTTTGACAGAGGTAAAAAGTGGAAAAAGTTCCAATTATAGGAATAATTATGATCTTATGCGTTTTATGCATAACATTTATATGTAGAATCATAAATAATCGGTAAGTGTTTAACTATTATTTATAAAATTTTTATTATTAAAATATTTAAAAATTCTATATCTAACAATGTCTCTTTTACTTTTATAGTTGTCAAAGATTGATTTAAAATATTCAAGCATATTCCCGCAATTCATTTTTTTAGTGGTTGTTGAAATTGGCAAGATTAAAACAATAAGGAGTAAGGTTTTTATTTTAGATGTATTTGAATTTACACAGGATGATGGAGGATTGGTGCAAAGTATTGGCATTTGCACTTCTCCACAAACTCTATTGCTTCCTTCTACATTTGTGGCCAATAGAATCTCTTCCTCCAGACCTTCCTAGCCAATGCTCTTCCTCTCAGATGTTGGGACATATCACTTCTTGTACTTCTTGAAGGGCGTATTCAACTTCAGAAGGATGCAAGCATTTTCGGTTTGGTCCTGCAAATGATCTCTTATATAACTTCATCAAGAAAGATGAAACTCGTTGCTCGACTTTTTACCTTTCATCCTCCGATGCTATCTTCAAGTAAAGTTCCTTCTCTTGGCTACTTTAGTATTAGGTCCATAGCTTGGTTCAAAATTAATCTCCATCACTTGAGTTCTCTTATCGATGTTCAGCTGGTGGAGGATTTCTCCCAAAAAAGTTTTTCCTATCTCTAAAAGCTTCGATGCCGCTAGTCTGGATAGTGTGTCTGCAGATGTTTTTTTGCTTGAGATATCTGCTCAATTTTAAGGGATTCAAAGGTAATAAGACTTTGCTGACATAGTATATTGGCTTTTGAACTTTTTCTTTTTCCTTCAGTAACACAATGATTGTTAACGAGATGACCACAGTGTTGACCTAGAATTTGTCCCCAGGTTTAGGTTTGGTCAGCAATGGTGGTGAGACGAGGTACTATTTGAGACCTTCTAAGATAGCTTGACACTCCTCGGTCCATTCAAAACTATTGGCTCGCTTCAAATTTTTGAAGAACATTAGACAGCTATCCCTGGAGCTAGTTATAAATCTCCCTAATGCTGTCAATCGATCGGTCAATCTTTGAATCTCCTTAATATTACAAGGAGGGGTCATCTCTCAGATTGCCTTTAACTTTTCTGGATTTGCCTCAATCCCCTTACTAATACTATAAACCCCACAAAATTTTACCGAAGATACTCCAAAAGCACATTTAGTTGGATTAAGCTTCACCTTGTATTCATGAAGGATTTGAAAGGCTTCTCCAAATCTACGATGTGACACCCAAGAATATGGCATGTATCGGACCCACCAAAAATACTGCAAGTACCAGGAGGTTTAGGAGATTAGTCAGGGTGTGCAAACTTTAATCCCACATCACCTAGGGAGAGATTACTGGACTAGTTAATAACATCTAGCCTCCTTAACATGGCACAACATGTTTTAAAGCCTTAAGAGAACAATATTCTGCCAAGGTTAATAGGGTCGGGCCGTTACAAATGGTATCAAAGCAGACCCCAACAGCATGTGGGGCCACAACGGGGATGCTATGTCGAAGGGGAAAATATTATGAGACCCAAGAATACGTAATTACCAGACCCATCTGGAAGATTGGTGAGGTGTCCCCACTAAGAATAAATGACAAGTACTAGGGGGTTTGGGAGATCGGTGAAAATAGGCAAACTTTAGTCCCATATTGCCTAGGGAGAGACTACTAGACTAGTTAATAACCTCTAACCTTATTAACATAGCACAATGTGTTTTAAAGCCTTGAGGCCCCTAGGCGAAAGAGGATAATATTGTACAAAATTAATGGGGCTAAGGTGTTACAAATGGTACCAGAGCAGACTCCGATAGCATGTGGAACCACAGCGAGGACGCTGTGCCGAAAAGAGAGAAGATTATGAGACCCAAGAATACAACAAATACAATACCCGTCTGGGAGATCGATGAGGTGTCCTACCAAGAATACAGCAAGTATTAAGGGGTTTGGGAGATCGTTGATGTTACACCCGTGCCCTGACTTAGTCTAATTTGAACTATTGTGATAGGTCTCGAATTGGAGATCTGAAGCACTGCTGGGTTTTGGCTCGCGATCGCCCATTTCGAAAGGGGGATAGATGACCCCAAGTGTTCGTGGATCGCGTGCTAGTCTAATTGGAGGGGATTCGTACCTTTCGATCCTAGACGGTAAGTGACCCAACTCCTCACACAAAAGTCCAGGCACGTATTGAAGTTACCGAAAGGCCTTGAGCATGTCTGAGGGCAACCACCCATGCAAGACCAGCCATGGGATAACAAGCTATATGCCACCAGATCCATTGGGCCTGAATCTGGTGGGTTATTTCCGGTGAACATAACAGGTTGTTGTCATGGTGTCGATACCCGTGGGTCCCGCCACTCACGTCGTAAACAGTCTCAGATGATCCCAAAACATCAGCCACACTTTACTCGTGACGTGAACAAATTTGAACCTAAGTGGATGGGTTCTTGGGCTCCGAAAGTCATAATAACCCGATTGGTCCAAATAGGGTCCAACCAAACAGACCCTAAGGTCCATTCTAACTTATAAGTTAGACATAAGGAATTCATTTCATCATTTCTATTGTGTCCAACGTAAGGAAGGAGAGAAAAATGAGAAGAAGGAAGAAGAAGGGAAAGAAGAAGGAGAAGGCTTACCTTGGTGCCGACTACTGCCAAGTTGTCAGAATCGCTGCCGAAGGTAAGTACACTCATTTCCACCACTCTCTCTCTTCATTTCAACCTAGAAAAAGCTAGGTATGGATGGAATCTTAGTGAATAAATCATGTTAAGGTCATAGAATGCATGTCCTACCCTCTCAGTGTTGTTTTCGAACTTGAACCAAACTCGGTGAGCTCCGGTAACATGTATTGCCAAAAGACCAACTAGGGTTTCGATCGTTTGATCGACGTATCTTCCAAATGGCTCAGTGGAATTGGGATTTTATTGGCTTAGAATGATGTTGGGAACATCCCTACAAACTCCATGGAACAAATCCCAACGATTGGGCCCGAGGTGAAAAGTCCCCAAAATGGGTGGTTTGTCCTGAACCACCACTGGAAACAGCCCATCGGACCCACTGGGTCTGCTTCCCAATGGCATATTTCCAGTGGACTACTAAGCCTTAGGAGCTTTCTATTAGTTCCACCAAAAACAGGACTGATATTTCGGGTGAAAATTCCCTGTTTCCAGTGGGTGTTTCCGGTGACATTACTATCACTAATGGATTTTGTCTGTACCCTTTAGGGGTGATCCATGTGGGTCTCTCCCAATATTTTTGACACGTACTAATGTATGATTGTTCTTGTGTCTAGGACAGTGATGCGCACGAGCCCCGAGACTGAAATTGAGTGGATTGTTTGGTGGCCTCATCTGAACCCTAACACAAGCAGAGATCAACAAGGTGAGGGATAGACTGTGTTTATTTTTGGAATGTTTATTATTATTAAATTACTCACATGCTTAGAATTATATGTTTAATTGTAATTGCTCAAATACGATGATGATATGTTACATTTGTCATTTTACGATTATGATATGAATTGTATGGAGATGTATGATAGGATCCAGTGTGACCGAGGTGGTACTGGTACCGTGATTGTTATGTGTTCGGTTGTGTGTGTGAGAGGGAATTCAGCATGATCGAGGTGGTACCGATGTCGTGATTGTCGTATATATGTTGCATTCATGTATTGATTGTGTGCATTAGAGTTAGTTGTAGTCGTGGGCTACACTTTGTGGCCAAGGTCTTACCGGTATTGTGTACCCTGGGACTGTATTTGGAAATTGATGGGCTTCGTGGCGGATGATTGGTACCAATTTTGCGCAGTTCATACTCAACTGTGATATGTATGCTAGATTAGGTAAATAGTCTGGGGTTTCACTTTGTGGCCAAGGTCTCACCGGTATCGTGTACCCGGGACTATATTTGGAGATGGATTACACTTTGTAGCCAAGGTCTTGCCGGTATCGTGTAATTCATACTAACTGTATCACTATGAAGGCATGTAGCATATATGTGGTTAGGTATCACTCCCTATGCTACGAACCCTTGCTAACAGGGGTTGAGGTGTTGGATAACCCATTGTGGTATGTTTGATATGCCTTTCCGAAATGCCACATCGCCTAGGCTGAGATTATTGGGCTAGTTAATAACCTCTAGCCTCCTTAACATGGCATAACGTGTTTTAAAGCCTTGAGACCCATAGGCTAAAGAGGACAATATTGTACAAGGTTAATGGGACCGAGGCATTACACCAATCATCCAGGGTCAAATATTTTCCTAATAAATAATTCCATGAGCACTTTGTCTATTTCCTCTTCTATGGCCTTCAGCCACTCAAGCATGAAAGTTCTCTTCTTTTGCTTGATTGGCCTACAAGTGATATCAATATTGAGCCAGTGTCCCATTACTTCCTATCAATCCCTGCCAGATCTTCCGAAGACCAAGCAGAAAATATTAGAATGCTTCCTGTGTAAGTTTTGACATTTTTTTCTACTCATCTATCAGTGAAACGCGGACCTGAACCTATTTGGTGGCATTGCCCAGATCAATGGTGATCAACTACTTGTGCGGCTCACCCCTTTGCTTTGATTTACGGGTTGCTTTTTTTTTTCATTCCCATACTCCATTTTTTAGGGATGGAGTTCGCGGCTCGTACCCAGAGTATACGCGCACTGTGGTTGCAGTAGCACTAAACCAAAGACTTAGTAATGTTGCTTAGGTGGATGTGATTTAAAATGTATTGCATAGCATATAGTGCATATGGTTGTGATTGTTGTGTGGACTGTTGTGTGGTCCATCTTTCCACTTACTGAGCTAGTGAGCTCATCCCACGTGTGCACCTCTTTTAGATGATTTTACAGGTCATCAACCAGATGAGCATGGGGCGGGTTCCACATTTGAGTTCCCTGAAGAGGACTGGTGGGCCCCTGAGGAGTTAGAGGACGACACTGATTGCTCATGCGAGAGTTGTGCTGCGGGACCGCAGTTCTGATATAGAGCTGAACTCCACTTTTGATGCCAAGCTGAGCTCCACTTTTGATGCCGAGCGGAGCTCTACCTTGTGATGTCGAGCTGGGCTCAACCTTTGATACCGAGCTGAGCTCTAGGCTTTGATACCGCATCGAGCTGTATACTCTGATTTTTGATGATTTCGTTTATGTACATGATATGTGAATTGTACTCTTATTGTGTAAATATCATGTCTTCGGGCCCACATGTATTTAACTATTGTATCACAATTCGGGTATCAAGTATTATGAGAATATTCACAGGTAAACCAAGTCTTCCGCTGAACTGATGAGCTCTTTCTTAGTTGTGCGTATACTGTGGTGGAATACTGTATCAGATGATCCTGGTAGGTTTGGGTTAACCGGTGTTAACACGGTCACTGGCCCGGTTCTGTGTGAACGGGGTGTGACAACGATGGTATCAAAGCGTGATGCTCTGCCCCACTCACAGCATACCATTAGAATCCCGTAGAATCTATAATAGGAAAATGGGATTGGGTTAATGTAAAAGCTTTAAAGAGTTAAAAGCCAAAGAAAGAAAGGAATAAAGAGGGTTACATTTAGATATTGCATTCATGGCATGCATGAGAGTAGATAAAAGGTAAATAAATTGGTGTCATAACCTATCGAGTACAAGTTTGACGAAATTTCGACAGCATAACGGCGTAAAATGAGATTTCTAAAAATTTTCACACGAACACCTGATAAACAACAAATATATATAATATAACAATGATAAAAATTTACAAAGACACCACAACTAAACTACAGAAGTCATCACACATACGAATTCATCACAAACCACTATCAAAATACATTATCCCACAAATAAGTCCAGTTACAGAGCAAGTACAAAGAATGAGAAAAGAAAGGAAAAATACAATAGGATAGATAACATGGAACAGATGAGAAGCTGGTGTAGACGAACTAAGTCCTCACTGATCATCGTCGTTGTCGTCTATGATTACTACGTTCGCCGGAGGTCTAGAGTTGACGTTGAGGCGATGGTCGTAGTAGTCAAACCTCGAGTTCACCAACCTTACCTCCCTCCGAAGTCGGCCAAAATATGCTGAGATGGCATTGGTCGTTGTGTCCAAGTCCTGGCCCAGTCTGAGGAAGGAATCCTCCAAGGTAGCCTGCCTCTCCAGGATGCGTTCCTCCCTGGAAGCACTCTCGTCCAGCCTTCTTAGTAGCTGATCTTGGCCATCCTTCAAAGCCCTCATGGTGGACACCATGCCCTCAAAATCATATGTACCACTCTCAGGTGGTGGAGCTCTATGCTGTGGGGCTGCAGCTCTGGTGAAGCCAGGATCGGTACCTCTCGACTCCTTAGGCACCTCCCCAAGGATGTCCTCATCCACCAAATCATCCTCCTCATCCTGAGGAACATAGTCCTCATCCTCCTCACTGGACTCCTCCTCCATGGGAACATCCTCCATAGGGGCAGCTCTCCTATCCCTACCTCTTTGAGCTCCTGCTCTCTGAGGTGTATCCATAAGGGTGTGGAGACCCATCCTCAAGAGGTTTCCCCTGTCGAACTTGTCAGCAGGAGTCTTCCCCTCCTTGCCACTCAGGTCCACTCCGAAGAACTCAAAGATCCTAGTGAGGATCCTACCATATGGGAATCCTCCATCCTCGGGGTGAGAAGTGTGGTGCTCCATGGTCTTGAGGATGACATAGGGTAAGCACAAGTGCTCGTCACCTCCCTCTAAAGTCTTATAGATGCAGAAGGTTAAAAAGGCTGCCATGAAGCCCACCTGGTTTCGATGACCTCCTCTGGGGAGCAAGTTGAACTGGACTAGTCGGGAAAATACTCAAACCTCCAGGAAAAAGGATGTCTCGGACTCCGGATGGGCATTGCTGCCACAGATGGTCTCGTAGATGTAGTCTGGTGTCTCCAAACTCATGAATGGGCCCAGGGGCTTACTCCTGGGAGGACTGTAGTAACGGTGCCCGGCTGCAGAGATGCCCAAAATGCTGGCCAAGGTGTCCACGGTCAGCTGGATGTCCACCCCCTTCACCATGCTAACTATAGCATATTCCCCGTACCGATAGGAAACCTCCAGGTTACAGTAGAATCTATGAACCAGCTGCTCGTAGTACGGATGGTCTACCTGGAGGATGGACTGCCAGCCCAGTGCTGTGAACCTCTCCCGGAGCTGAACCTTGTGGAAGTCGTCGACTACCACGGTCTTTTCCATCATTATCGACCTCTTCAGGAAG